>NC_133437.1:11343464-11646797 GCF_011762505.2 Arvicanthis niloticus
CATTGCTGTGGTTCATAGGTTTCACAGCTGAGTAGGACTATTGATTGTTTTCCTCTCTTTGCATCCTGTATATTACCTTCAGGTTTTATGAAAACTAGTCTTTAGGGAGGAAACTTTTGGGTAGAGCTTGAATGCTCCGAGTACTATATTCAAAATATGTGGTGTCTTCTAAAACAGAAGCTTATTATCAAGTTTTGGGAGTCAACCAAGAATAATAACATCAGCAACAGTACCAACAGTACTGTTGTACCAACAGCAACAATACCAACAATAATAATAACAGTAATTGTTTTGGGACCTCTTTGTTGTTCTCTTTCTATGGGGAGAACTATCACAATAAGTGGTGTACTTGAAAACACACACACACAATTTTCTATGTATCAAATAAAATTTCAGGTAACTATAAAACAATCATCTATTTCTTTTGAAAATGTTATTTATTACTCTCTTTTCTCCTTTCTTCTGCATTGTCCTCCTTTCTCCTCCCCTATTAAAATATTCTTTACTATCCCTGCATTCTTTCCCTGGAAATAGCAATAAGACATTTTGCAAGAATTCCATACCATTGTATAGTTTAGAAAAAGAAACACTTAGCTGTGTGGTTGTGAAAAAATAATTGACACAGGAAATAGAACAATAATCTTAATTGTCTACATTTTATAATCCAGTGTACAGTATGAACACTGTAAATTTAGATACACTTACTTATGATTAATAGAAGTAAATGAATAAACAAATGGAGGGAGATTCATAGCTTTACTGTATTCCTAAAAATTACTATGAAACAAATTGTACAGGGTGCATTTTAATGACAAAGACATAGTAGACTGTAACTAAGTTCTGGATTTAAAAGTTGGTGATGCTTTATGGGTATTGATTTAAATATGTGTTTCTTGTGCTTTTCTTTTTGTTTTCTAAAAGTTTTATTTAGTTTTGTTTTCTCAAGAAAGAGAGAATGAAATAAAGTATGAGGAGTTAGGTGATTGTAGAGATCAGAAGTTTTAGGAGGAAAGTGTTGCTCTTTATAGGCAGCCAGGAAGACTGGAGAAAGACAGAAATAAGGAGAGGGACAAGAGGAAGAAAGGTCAGGAGAGTAAGAGGAAAGGAGGGCTTTCCTGTAATTCAGTTACCTTAAGCACAAACAGTTCCCATAGAACTAGTTCCAATTTCCCTCAGAAAGCTTGGAGTTGCTTGCACTGCTTGACACGATTCACCTAAATAAAAAGCCACAAAGGAAGTAACTGTGAATATGCTTGGCACATGGGAAGTGGCACTAATAGGATGCGTGGTCATGGAGTAAGTGTGGCCTTTTTGGAGGAAGTATGTCACTGTGGGGGTGGATAGTCTTCTCCTGGCTGCCTGTGGAAGATAATCTTCTGGCTGCCTGTGGAAGATAGTCTGCTCCTGGATGCCTTTGCTCCTCCAGCATCGTCTGCCTGCATGTGTAGCAGGAAGTTTTCTCCACAAGTTGGGAGGAGCTAAGGTGGGAGGAGTAAGGAGAAGAAGAGGAGGAGAAAGGAGAAGAAGAGGAGATGAGGATTGAGAGGAGAGACAGAGATGTAGGAGCATGGAGAACCATGCTTGGACCGAGAGCAGCCTTGGGTAACAACTTATATCTATCTAGGTTAGTTAATTGGGAAATACATCCAATTGTGTGGGTGTCTTATTAATTTGAGCATTACCAAACATATAAAGCCATTGGTTAATTATTAAGCATTAGAGTCTCATTTTCTACTGGGTACCAAGTGGATGGCGAGATGGTCTGGGCTCAGCCCAACCTTGTGGAGACAGTGTGGGAGATTGGCAGAGCCATCTACCAAGATGGTGTCTTGTGGGTGGCAGGGCCGGTGTTTCTGGCTGGCTGTCTCTAGCTGTGGCATGCGCATGGCCTCTTGCTGTTTCTAGCTATGGTGTACACTTGGCCTCTGGCCATGGAACATGGCAGCAGAGCTAAGCAGAGCTGCCTCTTAGATAGTTGGCCCAAGAAAATGCCATTTTAAATATCTCTCACAACATGCATGAGGCCGTGATTCCTACTATAATGATAATGGACTGAACCTCTGAACCCGTAAGCCAGCCCCAATTAAATGTTCTTCTTTATAAGAGTGTAGCAGAATGTTTCCCTCCCCCATCATTTACCATAAACTCAGTAATTTAGGAGGAGCTAATGTGGGAGGAGTAAGGAGAGTAAGAGGAGAGTAAGAGGAGAAGCTAGGAAGAGGGAGAGATGTAGAAGCCATGGAGCACCAGGCACGTATCGAGAGCAGTCTTAGGTAACAATTTATATCGTAAGGTTAGATATTGAGAAACACCTCTAATTGTCTGGGCATCTTGTTATTTGAGCAGTACCAAATATATAAAGCTATTGGATAATCTTTAAACATTAGAATCTCATTTCTACCAGGTACCACTTGGATGGCAGGATGGGCTGGGCCAAGCATTGTGGAGAAAATTTGATTGATTGGCAGAGCCATCTCCCATGCTGGCATCACATGGATGCCAGGACCGGTGTTTCTGGCTGGCCTTTTCTAGCTGTGGTGCACGCTGTGGCCTCCAGGTGTGGAACATGGTGGCAGAGCTAAGCAGAGCTGCCACTGCTTAGATAGTAAGCCCAAAAAATGCTGTTCTAAATTTTAACTTTAATATAAGAGTTGCCTTAGTCATGATGTCTCTTCAATAAAACCGAAACTAAGACAGTGCCTGTATAAAGGTTATAGCTTATTCTATAACCTTATTATTTCATACCCCTCACAACATTTCCAGTACACATTCAGTTGGATTTAAATTAATATTTGTTGGATATAGTCACTTTAAAGTTGCCATTTTTAGGTACCTCATTTTTTTTGTAAGTTTACTTATCTACCCCAATTTAATAAGAAAAACAGTGTAGTTGATCGGTCAGTTTTATTAACAATAATTATGGTTTAAGTAAGTTAAGAAGACTACTTACTAACAGTCATCTCATTTCTTACCTGAACTATGCCTATACACATTCTCATAAATAATGACAATATCTGAAGGTCTAATAAAGTTATTGACAGTGAATAGACAGATTGTGAATTATGCAATAATTTCTGTTTTGAGTTCAGATTAAAGAGGCATGTTTTTTAGCTTCTCAAAATTCTGCCAATAGGAAAAAAATATGTGTTGAAACATTTAATAATTGTGGGTAATGTAGTTGGTAGTCAGAATATTTATTAAAACAGGTAGAGAGGAGAGTTATTAGGAATTAAATTTAAAATCTACAAATAATTAGTAGTTAATTTAAGAAAGTTTTGATGTGTATTATAATAAAATTAAAAATCTATGTTTGTTTATGTTGATTTCCTGTTTCAAAACAAACAGATATTAATAATTAACCATCTCTTTTTTCAGGGGAGGCAAAATTTGGGCTCAGATTTATTCTTTTTTAAAAAAATATTTATCTTTAATTTTTTTATACTCTAGTCATTGTTCATGCCCCACCCTAGTCCTCTCTCTGACAGTTCTTCATCCCATTTCTCCTCTCACATGTCTCCAAGAAGATATCCCCAACCTCCTACCACTGCACTCTGCTAAGCCTCCCTATTCCCTGTGGCCTCAAGTCTCTAGAAGGTTAGGTGCATCTTCTCTCACTAAGGCTAGACCACACAGTCCTCTACTGTGTATATGCTGGGGGCCTTGGACCAGCTACTGTATGCTGCCTAGTTGGTGGCTTAGTGTCTGAGAGATCTTAGGGGTTCAGATTAGTTGAGACTTCTGGTCTTCTATGATAGTGCCCTGCTCCTCAGCTTCTTCCAGCCTTTCCCTAATTCAACCACAGGGGTCCCAAACTTCAGCCCACTGGTTAAGTATAAGTATCTGCATCTGACTCTTTCAGCTGCTTGTTGGGCCTCCCAGAGGACAGCCATGGTAGGCTTCTGTCTATAAGCACACCACAGCATCAGCAATAGTATCAGGCTTTGGAGCCTTCTCTTGAGCTGGATCCCAGTTTGGGCCAGTTACTGAAACTACTTTTGCTCAGTCTCTTTTCCATTTTTGTCACTGTATTTCTTTTAGAAAGGAATAATTACAGGTCAGTGTTTTGACTGTGGGATGGCAACCCCATGGACTCTACAAGTTCTCTCTCCCCACTGTAGAGCATTTCATCTAAGGTCCCTTCCTTTGAATTCTGAGCATCTCTTACCTCCCAGGTCTCTGGTACATTCTAGAGAGTTCCCCTCCCTGCCTCCCAAGGTTGTATGCTTTTATTCTTTCTGCTGTCCCTTAGGGCTACACTCCTGTTTCCCCCAATACCTGATCATATTCCCCCCTTTTCCCCACTCCCTCCTTTTTCCCACACAGATCCCTTCCTCCCTCTGGCCCCTCTGATTGCTTTCTTCTTCCTCCTAAGTGGGATTGAAGCATCCTCACTTGAGCCCTTCTGTTTGTCAACCTTCTTGAGTTCTATGGATTGTATCCTGAGTATTGTATACTTTTATTTTTGCCAATATCCATTTATTATTTAGTGAGTAAGTACCATGCATGTCCTTTTGGTCTGAGTTACCTCACTTAGGATGATATCTTCTAGTTCCATCCATTTGCCTGCATGATGTTTCTAATATTTGCATGCAGGGGTAGAATAAGAATTGAAGCTTAGTGACTTTGCGAATATATCTATCTTTTTAAAGAATATCAGAAAGCCAAATAAAAAAAAATCAACTTAGCTGATAAAATTTTGTTGTACTGTGGCCAGGACAATGGCACATGCCTTTAATCCCAGCACTTGGGAGGCAGAGGCAGGCAGATTTCTGAGTTCAAGGCCAGCCTGGTCTACAGAGTGAGTTCCAGGACAGCCAGGACTACACAGAGAAACCCTGTCTCAAAAAACAACAACAACAACAACAACAACAAATTTGTTGTACTTCTTAAACTAAAATATTTCTCACTTCATACAGATATTTTCAGTTTTTCCAGAAAGTACACTGCTTGTTTGTAGATTTACACTGTCTATTTAGAAATTCATATACTTTGCTCAATTCTCATCTTTATTGGAATAACACTGTAAACTTTACAAACCTCCAATGAAATTCAGCATCTTGATCTTATACATGCTAAGAAAATGCTCTCTCACAAGTTGTACTCTCAGATGTTTTTATGATTATGTGAGGACTTAAGAACAATATTGGAGCATGAGCTTCAAAGTCACTTTGAGTCAGTGTCTGTGTTAGCCTAGACTGAAATTGAGTCTTCATTTGTGACTTGGGGATGGCAGCACTTCTCTCTAATTTTCACTTTTAAAATCAAATGGAATTAGTGTATAATAATAACCCACAATGTCTGGCAAGGTAAATGACAAAAATGACAGCTGATTCTTTTTCCACTTCTCACCAATTACATTGTCTTCTACCTGAATTAATACACTGTGTTATATTTTTTCTCTCATTTTCGGTTAGCACTTGAAACACATGGGGCTCTGTCTTTTGTATCTCTGTTTAGGTCAAAAAAAGTTTTTTTTTATATTACAAAGAATCTGAAAAATTACTAGAAGCACCCGTAATATGTTCCCTTATGAGTTCATGTTCAAAATCAATAGTTTCAGTTTTGCAATTTTTTATCCTTAAATTGCAAACAATATATGTACCACAAGCTATTAAAACAATTAAATATTTTATTTATAAACAGGCTTACAATCATATATTTTATAATATATATTTTAAAGTTATTTATATATCTATGTATATATATATAACAATATAAAATTTAAAATGTTGTTACAATGTTTCAATAGTTAATAAAGATAAATCATAAATACTTAAGGATATTCAGTAAGAGCAAGAAACCCATTTTTACATTAATGTTTAACTTAAGAAACAAACTAATAATATTCCCTTCATCTGAGGAAATAAAAGCAATCTTTACAGTTTAGAATCCATGATGGTAGAGCAAAGGCATGGCAGTAGCAACAGCTGAGAGTTCTAAACTCAAAACTGTGAGGAGGAGGTGGAGAATGCACTGTAAATGAAAGGATGCTTTAAAACTCTCCTTATGGCACACCTCTTTCAACAAAGCCACACTATTTAACTCTGCACAAATTCTACCAACTAGATATCAAATGTTAAAACATTTGTACCTATGAAGTCATTATCATTTGAATGAGCACTCTCTACTCTTTGGCTTTCATAGTCTTGAGTCCATAACATAATGCAAAAAGCATTTAACAAACTTGAAGAGACCCTATAGTTTTTCATAGTCTCAATATTGTTTTATATTCTAATGTCCAAAGCCTCTTTTCAGACTCAAAGCTATCTCTACATTGCAATCTTCTATAAAATTAAAAGACAAATTACATAGCTCCAACATAAAAACACAGAATTTAAATTATATCACAAAAGGGAAGAATCATAGAATAGTGAATAAATACTGGATCAAAGCAAAACAGAAACACAGAATGGCAAATTTCAAAGCTTGTAGCTCCATGTCTGATAGCAAAAAGCTAAGATGGCTGTGATCCTTCAACCACTCTGCCTACAACATACTTAGGTTGGTTACATGCTTTGCTTAGGTTGGTTCTTTGGTGGATATTCCCGGGCTCTAGCATGTCCAACATCTTGGGGCTTAAGTGAAATTCAGGCTCCGTTTTCACAGCTTCAAACAATGGTCTTCTAACACATTTTTTTGTTTCTGGGTCTTCATGCAGAGACTGTTCTGCCATACATTTCCTAGACTCAGTACCTGTCTTTAACTCCTTTACTTATGTATTCTTTATGATTCTAAATAAAGAATCATGTGGATAGGTCAGTTATGTTTGGCTGCACATTTGAGATAGAGTTTGGACTCTTTGAAACACACTTGCAGTAGCTTGTTTTGTTATTTTTTTTTGGGGGGGGGGAGCTGAAATTTCCTGTTTTTTTCTTTTTAGAATTTGAAGTTTAACTGAGTGTGATCTTCCCCTAGGGCAGTCTTTCTTCAATTCTCCAATGTAATTTTGTCTCTCCTTAATCTCCTTATCACTTTCAGCTCAAGCCTGTTGTTTTTCTCTTTAAACTACACATTCTACATTTCTTTTTGCCCTCTTTACTCTTTCTCATTGTAGACCTGCGTAAGAATAATAAACACTAACCATGTAGCAGACTCAATATTAATTTGTCTTGATATCTGCTTCTTCTATATAGTTTGTCTGTTATTTTTTCAAATTAGCCTCATGAAAATTCTCAGGGACAGGGATGAAAGGAGTTAGACTCTGTGTAAAAATATCACAGAATGGCTTCTAGCACAGTTGCTGTTAAATTTTTGGCTTCCCTCTCAAGCTTCTTAAGTTGGGCCTCCATAGTCTGCACAGCTCTCAGTACTATGGTCTTCCATGATCCTGCTAGGATGGACTATTAAGCTCTGCTTACAGCATCTATTCACTCTTCTACCCCAAAGTTCCAAAGTCTTCCCCATTTCTCCCAAAAAAGGTCTATGACAGTACCTGGGTCCAGCCTCAACACATAATAGGAGTTCTCAATTGGAAGCAGGGATATCTGGAAGGCTCATAATAAATATACACAAACTACTTTTTGGGTACAAGCTGACAGGCAATATTTCAAGGCTTAAAGTTTCTTTCTCTCTTTTCTCTTACCCTCTGCTTTCGTTCTCTCTCACTCATCCACTCACAGCTTGCAGCTGCACACACTCTACATGCTCCTGGGCACTCTGCTTTTCTCCTGTGCACTTTTCTTTTCTTGAACTCCTATACTCCTGCACACCTCTGTGTGTTCCCCTCTCACACTCACACGTACTCTTCACACACATCTCACATACACCACATATACACCACATGCACTCTCTTTTCACTCACACATACACTCTCCATACACACCTCACATTCTCTCTTCACTCACTCTTCACATTCTCTTATTATTCATTCTTCACAAGTTCTTCCATGCTCTCTCACTCCCTCTTTACATGCTCTTTCATTTGCCCTCTCATTTGTGCTCTCTCTCTCTCTCTCTCTCTCTCTCTCTCTCTCTCTCTCTCTCTCTCTCTCTCCATTCACCTCACATACTTCCTCACCTTTCTCTTGCCCCAGTCTTTTATTGATACTACAAAATCAGGTAGAAAGGCTATTGTATAATCATTGTCAAATCAAATTCAAAAGAATAACCACATCACACAAAGAATTAAGAATTATAATTGTTCCCCAAAGTTTTGAGCTTCCCTATTCCCAGGCTAATGGCCAAAATAATAATAATTGCAAACTTATCATTATTTAAACTTTAACTTTTAACTTATTATACTTCAGAGCTTAGAGCTCCAAGGTCAACTACTTGCATTTTCCTGTGAAGCTCTAATGATAAATGACATGGGCAAAGCTGCCAGGCAGTGACCAGAAAGAATCAAATTAACCCTTAACTCAATAGTTCCACTAGCTTTCTACGTCTATGCATTGCACACAATGACTCTCCTAAGAGTCCCAGTGTTTTGACTTAGTTTTACTAGTATAAGATTTTATGTATTCTATACTTCCTTATCTAGGAACCACTCTTAAATGTTATGCAGAACTTATTTCATACCTTCAATAGATTTATCCTTTTTTGGGGTCCCACTGTTGGCTCTATTTCATTTTCTAATAATCTCTTCAAATTTTTTTTTTTTTTACAAGTCAAGCATCAATCTGGAACTACCATTGTGCAGTTATTGCATTGTTTTCAAGATGAGAACACACAGCATGCACCTGGACCATTAGGACTGGGCTGGGCTGTGCCTCATGCCTCAATTTTTAATTGTTTAAGAATCGTTACATCAAGGAACATCTAGTTTCACAGAAGACACCAGAGCGGAAGTAGAAAGAAGTAAGAAAGTCAGATATAATAGAATAATTATTCACTCCAAGACCAACTGAAAAGCAGTCATGCACAAATGAAATCTATACAGCTGTTGTACAGGGCTAAGGTTAGGAGAAATGGGAACAACTGTTTTTTACAAAGAGCTGCCATGGGCTTCTGTGATGTCTCCATCCCGGCCTACTGCAGGCAGTCCCTTATTTCAGATGGTGGGTCCCCCAGAGGAATGTGTCTTCTGCTTCTCAGGGTCCCAGACACCATCCTCTTTATAAGGAGCTGCCTCAGGCTTCTGTGATGTCTCCATCCCTGCCTACTGCAGGCAGTTTTTTTCATTGTATGCTGTTCCAAGCATGACATCACTAACTTCTGTTCTGTGGGACTAACTTCTGTCATAGTTACTTTTTCATTGCTGTGATAAAGCACTATAATCAAGGCATATGAAATAAAACATATAATTGGGCATAAAGTTTTAGAGTGTTAGACTTTATGATGGTGGAGCCAAGACATGGCAGCAGGGACAACTAAGAGCTCACAGGTCCAAATTCCAAGAAGAGGTTAGAGATGCAGTGTAGCGGGATATCCCCACCTCCATGCAATATTTATAATAAACTTGGTAATTTTGGAGGAGCTGAGGTAGGAAGAGTAATGAGAGGAAAAGGAGAGGAAGAGGAGGAGCTAGGAGCAGGAGGAGGACAGAGATGCAAGAGCCATGGAGAACCATGCGTTGATCCATGACGGTCTTGAGTAACAATTTATATTTAAGTTTAGATATTGGGAAACACCTCTAATTGTGTGGGCATCTCATTAATTGAGCATTACCAAATATATGAAACTATTGGATAATCTTTAAGCATTAGAATCTTATTTCTACTGGTACTGCTTGGATGGTGAGCTGGCCTGGGCTCAAACTAGTGTAGAGACAGCGTGGTATATTGGCAGAGGCATCTTCCATGCTGGCATCTCATGGGTTCCAGGGCTAGTGCTTCTGGCCTGCCTGAGCGGGCTACCTGAGCCAAGCAGCAGGGGGAGCACACTGCTGCTTGTGGCCTCAGGCCTTGCCTAGTCAGAAACATGGCAGCCTGTAACAACAAGACAGATTGGGAAGCCACCTTATTAAATATTACCATCAACAGGGCAGAAGGCATTTAAAGCCTCAACGTTTGTCTGTGACACACCTCTTCCAAATCCACAACATATAATTCGCCTATAAACATCGATACTAACAGGAGATTATGTATGTAAACCTATGGAGGCCATTCTCATTCAAACCACCATAACTACTTTATTAGTTTGAAAAACAAAATTGAATACTTATACATTGTAGAAATTGATAGAGATAGCTTGTGCAGGTTGAGAGTAAAGAAATTATTCCCAGGTATAACTACAGTAAGAAAAGGTAGAAAGGAAGAAAGAAAGAAAGAAAGAAAGAAAGAAAGAAAGGGAAAGGAAAGGAAGGAAGGAAGGAAGGAAGGACGAAAGGAAGGAAGGAAGGAAGGAAGGAAGAAAGGAAGGAAGAAAGGAAGAAAGGAAGAAAAGAAAAAAGGCAAGTAACAAACAGATTGACTTCTTATTTTTGATCCAGAGATTATCTTGGATATTTTGTACATTTTAATCTGGTGGCATCCATCACTAATAAGTGACAGAGCTGGCTTTTGAACTCATGTAATGTTGCTTATAATCCCATTCTCCTAATCCTTAGGCTCTACAGACCTAATATAAGTATGTAGAAATTTCTCCCAAGAAACTAGAGACTTATTAGTCAACTGTTTCAAGTCTGTCAGTACCAGAACATTAATTGTTGAAGTTACCATTAATTTAGGTCCCAAAAGAGAACTTTTGATCCTTCAACGAATAGAAATTTGGAATCAGCTGTGGTGGGTTCTAACTGTACCATATCTAACTATTATAGAGTTGAATTTTTGGGATAAAGTATTGGTAGCTTGTGATAGTATTAAAATAAAATAGAGGAAAATCAGACCATATAACAAAAACTTAACCTATTTTTTTTTAAGTTTAAGGAATCTTAGCTTATAATTTTTCTTATAAAAACCTTTGAGGAATATAAATGAAACTTAAGTTGCCTTTCAAAACTGCTTTAAGTTAATCACCATTCCTTCCTGTTCCACTTTGTAAGCCATGTTGTTGCTGCTTGTATTGAACTTTTACTAACTTTTACTTTAAATTTCTTAGACTGTGCTTGGTACTCTGTTGTAAAACAAGACTTTTTCAAATTGAACTTGATCTAGTTTTATTTCAGTAGACTCCAAACTGAATCATAAGGTACCTTGAGATTTTCTAACTCTCAATTTCTGTAAAGTTATGAGAGGAATGAAAGGCCTTACCTATAGGGGATGACAGAATTAGCATATATAGAGAATGCAAGCCTTTTTACTGAGAACAATGAATAGCAACAGTCAGAAGTCAGAAGCAAATTTCATGTTTACAAATGCTATTTAAGTACAAATAATTTCATATTTTCTGTAATACCAGAACAATAGGAGACATGTGGTCAAACCAATAATGTACATTCACTTGTCATCCTCGGAGGATTTTAATAACCATATTTGGGCTCACAGTAAAATTAAGAGAACGAAACACAGCTTTCAATGTAATACCTGCTCCCACACAATAATACATTTAATTTTTTCTTTTCTAGTTATATTATGTAATAAACAAACCCTGGTCCTCCAAGGTCATAATTTCCTTCTCCTGGAATAACTATGATTTACTTCTATTCATACACAAAATTGTTACATGTCAGGAATTGCCACTGAAGCTTTTATATTCAAATTTTCACAAAGTAAAAAGAAACCATAGTTACAGAAATAAGTCAGCTTAGCACAAACTAGTGTATTTGATTTAAATATTGATTTATTTGTGTGTGTGTGTGTGTGTGCATGTGTGCATGTGCGTGTGTGTGCATGTGTGTATGCAAGTGCAGGCATGCTTTGCCACAGCTAGCTTCTACAAGAGCATCCCAGAAGTTCTCCTGTGCCTTCCCCACGGCTGTAGGAGTTCTCTGTTTGCAGATACATATGAGCATAGCTTTTTACCTGGGTTCCTAGGGTTAGTTTTGGCTTGTTGATCAATATCTGTGCCTCCTAATGTTGGATTTAAGGAATATTGAAATACTAACTTGATAATTTTGAGCTGAGAGATATCTTTGTGCAATTTTAACATCTTATTTCTCTATTTCTGGGTCTTGGTTTTCCTGTATGTGGAAGGTGACTAATCATAGTCAAATGCAAAGTTTTTCATGTTTTATATGGCAATAATAGTATTTTTAGATAATGGGAGATTAAGTTTGGGGTAGCCTGTAGTCTAATATTTGGACCAACATTGAGTTCTGTGACCTTAAATAAGTCACCAAGTCTCTCTAAGTCTGTTTTCTCATTTGCCAATGAGAGAACTTAAATTTATTTCAGATTAACTAATTATGTAAGTCATTTTTAAAATGTCAACTCTTCCAGGTTCTCATAAAGATATATAGAACCATGTTACTTTGTAGAAGTTTTTGTAATTTTGTATGAACTGTGTAAAATCTTTCAACTTCTAGCTCCTCTTACAGTAGCTAGCTTTCTATGTCTCTGTGTGACCTGAGTTCTATTTTGGACCCCATTCTAATGAACTCTGCTCATTCTCTAAAAGCATACTTCTTAATTTCTGGTAAGAAATTAACTTGTAGAATCTTGACTATAATTGATGCTTTCTTAGATGTAAAAATGGGGGGGGAATACAAGCTTTTAATGGAGATAATAAAGATATCTCTATATAATGAAAATGAATGTTCTCATTACATCAGATGTTCTTTCTATTTAGAACCTAAGTCAAAATTTGTGAAAAACAATATTTACATTTCTTTTTCTGGAAACAGGTAATATAATGTGAGAGTTGCCAAGTTTGTTAATCCTTAAACATCTTATCTCATGCTCTGTCTGTCTGTCTGTCTGTCTGTCTGTGTCTATAGAAATAAGGCCCTGTAGCCTTGCAGACTGAATACAAACACTCCATTACTTATTTACTGGGATATATCATGGGACATGTTTTTATAAATTTTGAAACAAGATTTTGCTGAGCAACTTGCCTATTTAATCTCGGGCAACTTCATTTTCCAGGATGGCCCTGAGTTTAAAATCTTCCTGCTTATGTTTCCAGAATATCTGGGATCAGAGGATTTAGCCACCACGTACTAATATTCCTTACATTTTGAACATTACTTAGATCCTGGGTTTGTTAATATAACACACACACACACACACACACACACACACACACACACACAAACATGCACAATGGCACTTGATAAATGAGATAATATTCATGCATCAAATTTAATGCTTACTGCTGCATAAAAGGTGTTAGTAGTAGGTGGGTACTAGCCTTCTGTTATTTATATTAATTTAAAAAACAGAGTAAATAAAGCACAAGAGATATGTGAGTGATTGAAATAGATAATGGTGTGCATCAAGTGTAGAAAATATTACCAATAGTAGTAATTTAATTTAGGTACTTGTACCAGTGGACTTAATCACCAATTGGAAGATTTATGTTAATAATTGCATTAATATTTCTTTTATAATTTTATTCAGACATTTCAAAAGTATGAAATCCTGGAACTAAGTAATCTAAATAATTTCAAAGGACTGGTACAGCTAATTTAATTCTAGAAGTCCTTAAAATTCTTATTAAAGCTGCAAGTAGAAACAGAAATGTTGAATGTTCATTTTTATGGAAAATAAATTTGTATCTGTGAAAGCCTATCAGGGATAATATTGCTGGATTGTTCCAATTTGCAATAGAAATGCTGAAGGAGTAATGATGAGCAAAATCGTCATATCATCTATCTTTCTCAATAGTCACACACAATTATAAGAGAAAAGATGAGGAATGTTCAAAATTTATTGCACTAATTTTATGTTATTACTTAAAAACATCACTATTTTATTCTGTGGTTATACTTGACAAATGTATCTGCTTTTACCATTGCCTCCCACTTGGTTTTTATTGTCAGTTTGACCCAACATATAGACTTTGGGATGAGTGACCTTCAGTTGAGAAATTTCTAGATTAGTCTGATCTGTGAGCATGTCCTTGTGGGCATTTTCCTGATTTCTATTTGATGAATGAATACCCAGCTCACTGTGGATACTACCATTGTTTGGCAGCATGAGCCAGGAAGTAAGCTAGTAAGCAATATTTTTCCATGGTTTCTACTTCAGTTTCTGCTTGAGTGCCACTCTGATGTCCCCATGACGTGACATTAATTGACAATATTCTCAGAGATACACTAAGAAATCCTTTCTCACTGTAGTTAGGGAACTAATGACAGACCAAAGTAAGAATATCATAAAATCCAACTTAATGAGCCCCTGAGTTTTACTGAGGTTACCTATAGGAATATGAGTGACTGGTTACTTATAAGAACACAACTGGCTCAGTCAGCTGCATCACTGAAATCCCTCCTAGCAGTTGTGGCACCCCATGAAATCTGGGGAAGCTGCAGTGCCTTGTACAGTCTTCAGGCAGTATAAAGATTGAAGATTGTGTGTATCAGGTAGTTCGGGTGGTGCAACTCTTCCAGGAAATTTAGTTGGGATCTGTTTCTTCAAGGTGACTTGACTGGTGGTTAGGTTTGAGCTTAATCTAGGCAGCTAAGTTTGTCTGAGAGTCTTACCTAGCTCAGCTCCTCTAGACAACTTGGCAGTTCTCACAGCTTCTGTATGTTTGTAGAGGAGGAGCCTGATGAATCTAGTCGGTTTCAGGGACTTGCTAAATATATATTGATTTACTTTTTTCAGAGCATCTATGCAGAAAGAAATATTTCACCTCCCCTGAAGTCATCCTGTGACTTTATTCCTCTGTAAACATTCTGTCTTTATGAGCTCCCTAATGAGGAAATCATCTTGTTCATCATCATCCTCCTGTTAAACATCCTGTCTTAAAGTATTCTAACAACACCTCCCCTTTAACAACCCACAAGTTAACATGCTTTCCTCCAAGATGAGATTTTAATGTCAGGATTTTGTTACAAACTACCTGAAGTAAACAACTTCCTCCTCTAGGCACCCTTGGCCATGGTTTAGTAACATCAACAGAAAGGAAGCTAGAGCCCTTGGGAAATCGGCAAGAAAAGGTTACTTTGTTCAGAAATTGATGGAGTTTCTGAACACTTTTTACGCTAATAAAAAAAAAAAGGATTTATAGTTCACAATAAAACAACCTCCTTTGTAATAATTGATAATAGAGGATCTGTTAATCATATCTGGATAATAGAATTAAAGAGTAGGATTCTTAGCACTATCAGCAAATGAAGATGAAGGTCTTTTTTGTTTTTTAGAAAATGACACATCACTATTATTTATTTCCTATTTTACCAATAGTTATATGATAGTTTCACTTTACAGATTATACTTAAAGAATAATCAAGCTCTCTCCTTTTGCTGAGAACAATGACAAGATTTCAAGGAAAATGTTTGTATCACTATGCAAGGCAGCATGGAATGAAATGTCTTCTACCATTTCAGAGATAGTGCCATCTTCTCATACAGTGTCAGCCTCATTCCTTAGAAAGGATGGTGAATGACAGAGTGATCAGATTTGACCATATGGGATACCTGGTTACCAAAGCTGCCTTTAACTCTGGCCAAGTGTATATTGTTGCCATCAATGATCCTTCCATGGTTGACATGCTCCAGAATGACTCTACCAATGGCAAATGGCATGGCATATTTAAGGCTGAAAATGGGAAACTTTATGTTAATGGGAAAGCCATTTCCACCTTCCAGGAGTAATCTCACCAACATCAAATGGAGTGATGTTGGTGCCAAGCATGTTGTGGACTCTACTCATGTCTTCTACAAAAGAGGAAGCCAGATCCACTCAAAAAATAAAACAAAAAGCATGATCACCTCTGCCCTTCCTGCTGATGAATGTATGTAGCATGAAATTATTAAGAAAAAAACAAAGCAAAACTCCACGCTATTGTTGGCTAGGCCCGGGCCAGCTGTCTCAGTCTGTTCCCAGCCTGTATATAGCCCAGACTAAGACCGAATATTTCTTCTAGACAACGACTCTCTCACCAACACTGGCTCTGCCTCTCCAGAACTTTGAGATCGCTCTCTCGGTCCCTGTGGCCAGCTGCTGCCAAATGCTTCACACTCTCAAATTTCCTCAGCTAGTTTGTGGTGCACTCTCTCCAACCCATGCTCCTCTGCAGGTATCTTTGCCTTAGAGCTCAGTCCTTGCCCATTCTTCCTGTCCCAAAGCCTGGTGAAATTCATTCTCAGCTATGTTCTTTCCCTCTGGCCCACCTGAGTCAACGCAAATGTAATCCACCAATCTTAGTTTAGAATCAACAGATGACACAGCCGCTGGGCTTGGAATCTATCATCCGAAACCATCAAATGTTCCATGTTAGAAATCTTCTGGTGGTGGATTCTGGCTGATTGTCATCTTTATTACCCAATCAATTAATTAGGAGAAAATTCTGCTACAAATATGAACCCCATGAGAAGTATGGCAACTAATTCAAGATTGTCAGTGGTATTTTTTGTATCATCATCTCCTTAGCACCTCCTGGCCAAGGTCATCTATGACAACTTTGACATTATGAAAGACTCAAAATAGTCCATGCCATGACTGTAATCCAGAAGACCGGATGACCCCTCTGGGAAGTTGTGCTGATGGCCAGAACATAAGTTCTTCATTAACTGGTACTGTGAAAGCTGTGGACAAGGTCATCTGAGAACTGAAGGGATGCTCACTTGTATAATCTTTAATGTTTGTACACCTAATGTGTCTATTCTAGATCTGACTTGCTTTCTGGAGAGAGATACCAAGTATGACAGCACAAAGAAAGTAGTAAAGCAGACGTTGGAGGACCCAGTAAAGAGCATCCTAGGCTAGACTAAGGACCAGGTTGTCTCCTACAATATTAACAGTAACACCTACTTTTTCACCTTTGATGCTGTGTTTGGTCTTGTTCTTAGTAACAACTTTATAAAGCTTATTTCCTAGTATGACAAGAAATATGGATTGAGCAACATGGTGGTGAACCTCATGGCCTACACGGCCTCCAAGGAGATAGAAGCTCTGGGTCACCCATCCCAGGAAGAACATGAGAGCACAAAAGAATCTCTCAGGTGCTACAGAGTCTGTGTCCCATCTGTCATAACATCTATGTTACCCCAGTGATCACAGATGTAGGCCTCTTTATTTTAGAATTCTTTTGATTATTATTTAGGTATCATCCCCTTTGTTTAAAAATTAACTGAGATTAACTGAACTGACTTTTCTTTATAATTTAATTTTTGGAATTTATATGAACTCATGGCTCTGTTATCTAATTGTATAGTTTTTTTTTTTCCTGTTTGATTCGACTATTCCACTAAGTACAAGCACCAGTAATTCAGCAGTACTTCCTAACATGTTTATCAGAGAAAGAACATGGTACACACTAGACATCGCATGAACTACATTTGTGCCTTTCAGTCTTTACTTATGTTGCCTTTCATAGCAATAAGTACTTCTTTCTGTAGAGATTTGACCTGAACACTCTGTTGGTTAGAGGAAATAAAACAATGAACAGCTGCGTCTCTGAGCTCAAGAAGTAGGGCAGGTTGACCTGCAGGGGGCAGTACTGTCTGAAGCACCATGGTCCTTGCTAATAGGCAATCTCAGGATCTGTAAACTCATACTGTTTTATTTTCCCATCCCATGACCTTTGATGGATGCACTAACATTTTTTCATTACTATTTTAGCAATGTGTTATGCAATTACACTTTAGAAATGACGCTTCTTATGAGAAATATCAGAGGCATCAGAGTGCCTCTTAACTACATGGCCCTTTCAAAATGATTTTTTATTTTGAAAAATTGTGGATTTTTTCATTTGGTTTCCACTTTCCCTTCACTTCCTTTAATCTGTAGTTTAAAAATGATTTGGGGTATTTAATCAGATTTAGCAGCTGGTAACGCCACCACCATAGAGCTACACTCATTTTTGAAAGCTCAAATAGTTTTCAAATTCATAAACAATTTATCTCATGGTCATGCCTATATACTTTTGTCCTCCAAACATCCCCATCCCTCCATATCCCACATCCTGCCACACTTTTCTGAAAATGTTTTCAAAGGGCCGACTAACTAGTTGCTATTATTAATTCTATCATCCCAGAACTAGTTTTTTCCAATCCATTTTGTCTCTTAATAATGAAAGTGTGGGCTCTGAATCTCTATGTGACACATTCTTCCATTGAGATATTCAGGATACATTGCTACCACTTCAATGTGAAGCTGTGATGCAATTCCCATGAAACTAGAAGAACAAAACGTTTATTTTCCTATAACTATTAATGATATTAAAAAGTACTTTGTCTCATTTTTTCCTCTTCTTGTTTCTTTCTTTAGACAGGAAATTATTTCTTCTCAGTGCTGTACCATTAAACAATTGTATGTGTGAATTGTAGCAGGAATAGGATACAACAGAACCTTGAACATGCATATAGAAATTTTTATTTTATTTTAGATATTTTAATAAGACATTTTTTTTTCCCCACTACAAAACGTTGGCTGTGCTGGGACTCATGCTTTTAGGTCAGTTTGTCCTTGAACTCATTATCATTCTTCTTCCTCATAACCCAATTTCTACGATTACAGGGATGTATCAAGATTCCCATCTTTATCTCTCTGTCTATCTCTCATCTATTCAGCCAACTGTTTTAAAATATATTAGGGGGAATATATTGACATAGACAGATTTATTAAATTGTATATAGAAAAGTAGCCTATCTACCTGCGAGGACTTCTCACCTAGTTTTTAATCGCACTACAAATAAATAACCTTTTTTTTTTTTTTTTTACCTTTCTACATCATCTCAAAGAATTATATGGAAAAGAAAACATAAATATACTTTAAATTTTTTATTTTTTACAAAGAGAAACATTCTTTAAAATTCTAATACCATAATATATTTTAGATGTATTTCATAGCAGTTTCTTATTCTTACTTATACCTAAGAAGTATTTTATAATACAGATATAATTTAACATATTCCTATTTCTGAGCATTTAAGTGTTTTTAGACTTTTACTAGAACTCTTAATAGACTATATTTCAATGAACAACATTTTCAAAGTAGATGAGAGTAGCTATCTTGTGACTAGAAAAGTTGCCACAAAATAAGCTGCTTAAAATACATCAATTGTGCAAAAAAGTCTTCTGCTAAGTAACGTAAGAATTCTTGGAGCTTAAATGTGCCCTTCCCCAGCCTTGAGCAGGCTGGAAAGACCTTGTTTACCACAATAGACCTAGTAATAGAACCTAGGTGGAGTCATCAACCTTGGTTGCAAGCATAAGTTTCTACAGAAACATAGAAGAATAGACTGCCCACTGAGCTAGCCTTGGAACTTAATCAGGCTGAATCAAAAGATGGGTTCTGTGGGGCTTTCCCCTTTAAATACAAGAGCTGAATATTAAACTTTGAGCCTTGATCAGAAAACTGTCTTTGCTTCATGCTTCTTTCACCCCTCTGTCTCCTTTTTTTCATTTCTAGCCCTCCTTTTAGGTGAACCCAGTTCGTCCACAGCCACAGGCAGCTACAATTAAGAAGCCAATACATTTGACACATTAACCTTATCCTACAGGAGTCTAGAATTGAAGAGTTTTTTTTTTGTTTTTTTTTTTTGTTTGTTTGTTTTTTTGTTTTTTTTTTTTTTGGTTTGTGTTTGCATGTTTTGTTTTTATTTGGCCATTGTCAAATTTATTGGTTATTTATTTATTTATGGACTTTGGGAGAGATTCAACTCTTTCCTTCCAGGAAATAAAATGATACTGACATGGTTTACTATATAACACTTGTGTAATTTTCTTGAATAAAATATTAAACCTGCTTGGAAGTGTTGGGTAAGTATTGTGTAAGGACACTCCTTTCTACATCCAAATGTCTAGCATATTGTTCCCATGATAGGTGGTAGTTAAACAAAAGCAGATCTCTTAACAATTGAACCCTTTTCAGAATATTCTTTGGGGACAGAAGAGATTCAAGTGAAACCATTTAGAGTAAACAGGCTTGTATTGCATAACCTTATGTTTCTTGCTGTTTAATTTGAAATTTTGGGAAAATGATTTTATAGTTGGTTTTTATTTCTCAACAACATAATGTTATATGAGTTTGACAGACAAGCATGGAAAAATAAAAGTTAACATTTTCTGAGTTTGTATACAGTAGTATTCTTAATGCACTAGGATATTCCCAGTTTATAATGGCATATTGCTCTTATACCACATAAATATGTAAGCATGAAGAAAACTGAAGACCCCCAAACTCAGGAGACCCTTAGTCAAGTCTCAGGAAGTCATGGCCACCCACAAACTCGCAAGACACCGTACCTGGATTCAATCAGCAAAGGTTTATTAGGGAGAGAGTTGGCTAGCCAAGGTTAATTTGGTTTACTCTCGCAGGAGTTGAATTGACAAAGCCAGTCAGTCTGAGGAGGGTTTTTAAAGGGGGAAGCCACAAACCAGGGTAGTGGGAAGGGGGGGTGAGGGGTTATCAAGGATCCATAACATAAAAATAGTGGAACATTTCAGAGGAACCCACCCTGAATGATTTAGAGTCATGTGAAAATCACTCTGTATACTCATTCTTCTCAAGAATGTAGTTTTACCATGTCACTGTGCCCTACCCTGTCATTTACCAACTATTTCAGATTAACTATTTCTCACTTGCTCTGGCCACAGCCCCACCTATATGACTTGCATCTTTTTTTTGTGGGCAGGAATGTGTCTTCCTGCTTTGGGCTTTTCTCACCCACAGGTGGGTTTTCTCCCCTGAGGCTTGAAGAATGTTAATCCAGCAAGTGTCCTCTGATTCAGGGATAATGTCCTCCACCCGGAATGTGAAGGCCTGAAATCTTACATCCAGTTCTGCTTTCTGGAACTTGCATTCTTTTGCTCAGGTCTAGGGTAAAGAAAAAGTCTGTATATATTTCATAAAATGATCTTTATAATTTTTCACTCTACAAAAACCACATATGCTAAAAGAAGATAACATTTACATATCTGTACTAATATATTTGCTTTTATTTCCTATATTTTATATGACTGAAATATATTAATGAACAGATTTCTTTTGAATGCAAAAAAATAGAAACAACAAACTAATAAACCCTGTATAGAACATATTATATCTACATGAAGTTTCTGAAAGGTAGAAATAACTACTAATACCATAACATTCAAACTATTCAGAGTGGAGGGGAGGAATAGTGTTTCAGTTTATAAAGTTTTTGCCTGTCAAACATTGTTTGTGGAGGTGGTGTGCTCCTTCACTGGGAAGGAAGAACAAATGGATTCTGGGGCTTGTTGGCCAGCAGGACCAGCAAGAAGTAAGTTCCTGATGCTTTATGAGAGGCACTCAATTTTAAAAAATAGCAATAAGTTGCAAAGTGTTAGAAGAAGATGAAGCCCCTAATCTTCATACAAAGCACACATGAGTATGCAAATCAGCACGAACATTCACATTAAAGTATAAATAAATCAGCACACACATTCACAATAAAATAAAAACCATAATAATATAGCCTAAATTTTTACCCTTCAAAGAACCAGAATCAATTCAACTCATCTAAGATGACTAACAAATGCCTTTTCTTAGAAGGCAAAGATATTAATATTATCTGACAAAAGTTGTAATATTTTTGCCTTCTAAAAGGCATTTGTTTGTCATCTTAAATGAGTTGTAATTAATTATCACAAAGAAAAAATTTAGTGTGGCCTCTAATGGAGTCTCACTGTATACATAAACCACACTTAATGGTCAGCCTTATACACAGTTATAAATGGCTAACAAAAAATGTAATCAGTAGTATTTTTGTAGATTTCTTTTATACTGGTCTTTTGCATGTATATTATTGCTTGTGATTTTGAGTTTTTATTAGTTATTTTTTGGTTTTTTTTTTTGTGGCCATTTGTGTGTATGTCTCTGCCTATATGTGTATCTTGTACTTTTCCTTTTAACAATATTTATTTTATTCTGGTTTTTATTTGCTTGTTTATTGGAGAGGAAGAGGAGAGGAGAGGAGAGGAGAGGAGAGGAGAGGAGAGGAGAGAGAGAGAGAGAGAGAGAGAGAGAGAGAGAGAGAGAGAGAACAAGAGAGACTATGATAGGTAAGAAGTTGTGGAGAAGGACATAAGTAAGGGGAAACCTGTAATCAAAATGTATTTTATAAAAAACTATTTTCAATTAAAAGTAAGTTTAAAAATCTAACAACTCAGCAGGTATTTCTCTGTGATTCTCTTTTACATGCTAGAGACAAAGAGCTGGATATGGTACATATGAACTTTTACTTTCAATGCACATCGCACATCAATTTTTTTTGCATTCTTGCATGAATACAATAGTGACAGTGACTGATATGTTTCCTTTTGCTTTATTCTTCCTTTGATAAAGGTGGTGTAGAGAAAAATGTGAACCTGTTGTTGACCTCTGACACATATACAAACACACATACACACAGAGAGACAGAGACACACAGAAAGACATATTTATGTATTGTGAAGTGACAAAAGTTAAATGGATCCAATAACACTTTTGTTTTGAAAACTTGTTTCTAATAGGAGAAAGAAGTAATACAGAAAGTTTCCTTTAAAAAAAAATCACTTTATTTTTCTCTATTTCTTTCTATATAAAGTTGAAGGCAAGTTACACTGTTGGGTGCATCATATCTTCCTAACTGAAAACCCAGTTGTACCACATAGAAAACAAAGTTTATGTACTATGTCTGACTTCCCAGAAAACAAATACAAAGGTATTTGGCAGCTACTTATTTTAGAAAGGTGAACAGGATTCCATCACTGAACTGAACAGATTTCTGTTTTTTATTTATTATTTATGCATTTATTGCTGAAGCAAGTTCATATTGGGCACATATAATCCTCCTACTTTTTACCTCTTGTGAGTTAGAATATCAGGCTACCACACCTAGCCTGTTCTGTTCTCCTTCTTCACCTTAATATTATCTTTAAACTAAATATAAGTTCATGTTTGTGGAGTAAGTTGTACAACATAGTCTTTTGAAGAAGTGAAAACATCTAAAAAATATCAAATAACCACAGAATTCTGAAAAAGTAACAATTTCTTTCTTTAAGGCAAAAATTCTCTCCCTGTTCAAAAATATGCAATTATAAATGCAAAACTGATTATCTTATGTGGGGCGGTGGGCTGCGAGAAGCAGCTGGGTGCTTGGTCAAGCATAAGCCTGGAACCCCGACCCTTATTGGACAACAGGAGTTCAGCTCTGCTCCTGGGCCATGGTTCTTTTTATTTAGCTTCAGCCCTCCACAGCCCCTCCCACAGAGAAGTCTATGGCTATCAGTCAACAGGAAAAGGCCTCAGGCCCTAGAGAGATTTACATACTAATGAGATGCCTAAAGGCCAGAGGGTGGAGCCAAGTAAGCATTTATTTTTAGAACCTCCCCCTTTCTCCCTCCCTATTTAACTCAGGTCTGCCCTGGGTTTCCATGGAGTCATACATCCAGATCCAACTACCACACCAAGGTAATAAAACTCTTTGAAAATCCACGGACTTCTCATATCATTGGGCCTGCTGCCACCAAAGCTTCCAGCCTTTGGAACTCCAGACCTTTCTTCTGTTTGTGGGACCTGCCAGAATGGAAGCCTCTAGGACACCACTGCGGCTTTTTCCCCACAATCTTAGTTCAGTTGGCTTGTGACAACTCTTTCTCATCTATCACCCTAAGATGATGTCTACCACTGACGGTGAGAAGTGTTTCCTGAGTGGATCAAAAAGAGGTATCCTGCTTTCTAGTCCTATCTACTCATCTGTGAGTCTTTTCTGGGAATTGAGATTGTTACTATTAAATCATCATAGAATAATGTGCACTAATGAATGTCATTTTCTTGCTTTGCTCTGTCTTCTCAAACTTTATTAACCATTTAGAATTGTTTATTCATGTGATTGAACTGGTATGTTTATTCTTCTCTTTAGACTGAATTACTACTTCAGGGAATAAAAGGGAGCTGAATCTCCAATGGCTGTGAGGCACTAAAAGAAATATTCAAAGTCGTTAGTGATCAGAGAAATGCAAATCAAAAGGACCCAGTGATTCCACCTTACATCAATCAGAATGGCTAAGATCAAAACCTCAGGTGACAACGCATGTTGGTAAAGATGTGGAGAAAAAGGAATACTCCTTTATTGCTGGTGGGATTGAAAACTGGTACCACCACTCTGGAAATCAATCTGGAGGTTCCTCAGAATATTGCAAATAGAGCTACTTGAAGACCTAGCAATACCACTCTTGGGAATATATCCAAAAGATTCCCCATCATGCTACAGGGGCACGTGTTCCACTATGTTCATAGTAGCCTTGTTTGTGATAGCCAGAAGCTTGAAACAACCCAGATGTTCAAGAATTGATACAGAAAATGTGGTTCATTTACACAATGGAATATTACTCAGCTATTAAAAATGAGGACATCCTGAGTTGTGTAGGCAAATGGATGGAACTAGAAAATACCATCCTGAGTGAGGTAACTCAGACCCAAAAGGACATGAATGGTATATACTGACTAATAAGTGAATATTAGCCACCCCCCCAAAAGCAAGCAAGCAAACAAACAAACATATAGGATGCACAAGATACAGTCCACAGAACTCAAAAGGTTCAACAAGCTGAAGGTCCCAAGTGGGGATGCCTCAGTCATACTTGAGAGAGAGAAGAAAGTAATCACAAGTGGAAAGGGAGGGAGGAACCTGGGAGGAAAAGTGGATTGTGGAGTTTCAGGTAGAGAGGGGAACATGATCTGGTATTGGGTTGGGGAAAAGGACTGAACCCCTGAGGGCCAGCAGAAAAAATAGAAACAGGCAATCTTGGGATATAGGAGGTTGGGGTACCCTTCACAATGTACCAGATACCTGGGAGATGAGAGACTCTCATTGCTCAAAAGAACTTAGATGAAATGCCTGTCAGTAGGAAAAGGGAACTTATAGAGTTCGTTCACATTCAGCAGAGAGTCAGGGCATCAAGTGAGGGATGGGATTGTCATTCCACATTCAAAACTCTGACCTATAATTGTTCCTGTCTGAAAGAACTTCAGGGATGGAAATGGAGAGGAGCCTGAGGAAAAGGAAGTCCAGCTCAAAGTGGGATCCAGCTCAAGGTTCCTGAAGTTATTACTGAGGCTATGGAGTGCTCACAAAAAGGATCCTATCATGACTGTTCTCCAAAATACCCCCAAAACAGCTAAAAATGTCAGATGCAGATATTTGCACCCAACCAATGGACAGAAGCTGATGACCCATGTGGTTGAATTAGGGAAAAGCTGGAAGAAGCTGAGGAGGGTGACCCTGTTGGAGAACCAGCAGTTTCAATAAAGCTGCACCCTGAGAACTGTTAGTCACTGGACCATCAACCAGGCAGCATACACCAACTGATATGATAACTCAACACATATACAGCAGAGGACTGTCAGGTCTGGGTTCAGTCAGAGAAGATGCATCTAACCCTCAAGAGACTGAAGGCCACAGGGAGTTTAGAGTTCAGGTGGGGTGGGGATGGGGTAGGGACATCCTCATTGAGATGGGGTTAGGGAGGAGGTATGGGATGTGGAACATTCAGAAGGTGGAACAGAAGGGGAATAAAATATGTAGTGTAAAGAAATAAAATAAAATTAAAAAAATTTAAAAAACAAAGTGACATAAATATATTCTCAGGTGATAGAAAACTAAAATGAATTTTTCAGTAACAATGCTTTAAAAGACATCTGAAAAGTAGCTCTTAAGACAAAACAAAAGCGATACTAGAATTAAACAAAATAGCATTTTAAAATATAGCAATATGTTAAACAAGATATAAAATGTTAAGCAAAATAGGTATTTATCATTGACAATGACAGCTAAGAAGAAATAGAAACCAGAGCATGACATGAAATGTTCGTACTGAACAAAAGGACATATACATATTATACAAAGAACTCTCAAATTTTAACAATATAATATAGCATCATAATCTAGGAATGGACAAGTATTTGAATACACTTTATGAAGAAGAAATGGGTTTGCTGTGAAATTATATGATTAATATTAATCATAGAATAACCATAAGAAATTACAAATTAAAAGCTTTGTGTAAAACTACTACATATCTATTTGAATGGCTAAAAATAAAAACATCAAAGAATACCACAGATCACAGAAGATGCTTGGCAACTGTAACTCTCATGCAATGTTAGCAGAAATTATAAATGATGCAACAAATAGGAAACATATTGTTACAACTTTTAAAGTGTTAAAAATGCCTTACTTTTTAGCTATTGTAACTCTAAGCATCTATATTAAGGAAATAAAAAATTATATTCACATGGCAATTTTCTCATAAGTATATAAACTTCCTGTATTTATAACAACCACACAATAGAAGTAACATCAATGTATTCCACATTGTGAATGGGTGAGCAAACTATGGTGCTTTCATCAATTAGAAGGACAGTGAAAATAAACTAAATGTTTTTCAAAAGTGAGTATGTGACCACAAACATAGTGGATACAACATAGAAGAGTTTTTATGATAAGTAAGAAGTTTGATATCATGGAGAGAGTGATGGACACCTTGGTCTATATATGTACTAAAGTTCATGGAATTGTGTGACAGAAAAGTTAATTTTGTTCCATGGTACCTCAGTGATCTTCATTTCCAAAAACAGGCTTTCTTTTGTTGTGTTCTTGAGAAAATTAAAACACCAAGAATAACTCTAGAATCATCCCTGTAATTAAAACAATATCATCTGGTGTGTCCTGAAAGTTCTCTCATTGATTTACATAAATGCATCTAATTAAAACATCACTTTTTTCTAAAGAATCACATTACTGAAATAAGATTTGACTCGAATAAAACTAGTCGTTTTATTGGATATTCTATTTATTTACATTTCAAATATTATCCCCTTTCCAGGTTTCCCCTCTGCAAATCCCCTATCCCATCCCTCCTCCCCCTGCTCCTATGAGGGTGTTCCCTCACACACCCACTCCCACCGCACTGCCCTGGCATTCTCCTACATACACTGGGACATCAAGCCTTCATGGGACCAAGGGTCTTTCCTCCCATTGATACCAGACAAGGCTATCCTCTGCCACATATGCAGCTGGAGTCATGGGTCCCTCCATATGTACTCTTTGGTTTGTGGTTGACTTGACTCTTAAATCTGTGAAGAAGTAGAAGGGTATAAACTATTAATACTCACTAATAAGATGCTGAACTTAACCTGTATGTATAGCAACACAAAATGTAAATGAGTTATCTATAATATAAATATAGCAGTGAATTAATCTAGTGTCTATATTTATTTACCTTATGCCAATTCTTAATACCTTCACAGAGAAACTGAGATTTATTTAAAACTGCCCCTCAATATCTGGGTGGTTAAATGATCGATCTTAATCTTTTATGATAATCTGCTTACCTGCCAGCCCCATCCCATGAAACTTGCATATTATTATTAATCTGGCTCTTCGTACTTGAGTTGTGTTTCCATGGTTTCTTTCAGGACTGCTTCCTGATGGCTTCAAATCCTCCATCCTCCTTGATCTGAATCTCCTTCACTTTTTCTTTCCTTTCTCTGGCTGGCAGATGGATTCAACCTGAGACAGGAGATTATTGGTATAAGCATTACAATGCTGTGTCCAGATAGAAACTAGATAGGAGAGCAGAGAAATCAGCATTTGAATAACACAAAAGTAAACCTTACATTGTATACAAAAAATATTATGCATACAAGAGACTGAGAAAATCCATTGGTCTTTCTTCTAAGACTTCTAGACCTACATTGTGGGTGTTTGAATTTTCAAGGGCTCATATATGGATGCTGAAATGTAATAGGTGTATATAACATTGAGATAGATATGTGTATTCAATTTCCAAGTGAAGTAAATGTTTTCCTTGTTGTGGGCAGACAGTAAAGCAAAATTTTTTCATCTCCTGTAATTCACTTTTGTTCTTATTAATCATACATTGCCTCTTGAAAGATGAGTAAGAGTCTTTGTTGTGATTTGAGTAGCTTTTTGAACCATTTTCCTAGAATTAATGATATTTTTTTTCCAGGTCCTGAGTGCAGGATCTTTGTAGATGCTGAAATTAAACCTTCATACTGATGTTTTTATAGAAAAGTTACTTGGTTTTGTGTAATTTTTCTGCTGCTATGATTATGCAAGTTATTTAAGAACTGATTACTCCCTAAGAGAGAGACATTCTGTACAGCTGTTCTGAGGACACTCTACATTTCTACAAACAATTATTTCACCTGATAATCTCAGATTGTATAGGCTGGAAACAGTATATACTTTTGTAGTTTTTCAATTCCTCCATAAAGAGATGTTATTTTGACTTTAGAGAATTATGTATCATCAGATACATTTCAAGTCCCTTGTCTAATAATGTGCTGCAGCTATTTTTTCTTCCACAGATATGCCTCCATACCATCACTGTCATTTTAAGATAGTCATTTACCTGCCTTATATTAATGGTATACTTTTTTTTCATTGAAGGCAGGATGGAATTTCATGAATGTGTAAATATTATAGCCATTATACCCTAGCTCGTGTGTTGTAAGATATTAACTTTCATTAGTACTGCAAACAAAACTTACCAAAAAAAAAAAAAAAAAAAAAAGCAAAACTCTAAATGGGAGACTGTAATTTAGTCATTTTGAACATAGAAATGATATTAAATTGTAGCCCCCCACTTCATTCTCTCTGCTAAAGCAATACTGAAATCTTTGTGTTACCTTTATTCATAACTTGGCAAAAGTTTCTTCCTCTAGCATAAAGGAAACTCCAAGAGGCATTTGAAAGTCCACAAATTTGCTGAAAATTTTTAGAATCCTTAGAGAAGATTGCCTCTGAGGAAGCAGTCTGTGTTATTTGAATGCACTGTGAATCCTGGCTTCAATTTCTAGGCTCCTAAAGCTTTGCAGATGAAATAAAGTTGGTTAGACTTTAATTTAGTTTTGACTTTTTTTTCCTGAAGTTAAATATTTGCTCTCCATTGATCAATGGGTGACTGCAATTTCTTGGTATTACTCTGACATGTCTTATGGAAGACTGTAATTTCCTGTGAAATACAGTTATCCTGAGGTGGAACTAACATATAATAAGCTCAATATGAGAGCAGAATAGACAAGTGACTACAGATTTTTTTTTCCTTTTAATCTCAGATTCTGCTCCCTGTTCCTACCAAGGGTATTTTCTTTGCCCTTTCAAGGCTGTTCTAGTTTCTCTTCAACATTACTATTATCTTATGTACAAAGATTGAAATCATGCTGTAGGTAATAAAGGGAAGAAGTGTGCAGTGGCAAAGCTCTTTAAAATTTCACTGATAGTGTACAGAAGAGGGCAAATTGAAGTATGCACATGCATGCTATCTAGAAGATTAGTGGAAGAAGGGTGACATGAATAAATGAAAAGTAAGGGTATCTCATAAGTAAAATATTTAAGTGCTTACAAATTAAAGTAAGGTAACAAGCCCATAAAGAAAATATCAGGGAACAGAGATCAAACCAGGAACATACAGTTCTCTGAAGAGGAGCAGGGTCTTTGCAACATTTGGTTATACCGAGAATCAAACATACTGTTATACATTGTTGAGGCCCAAGCTCGAGTCCCTGTTCGGGCGCCAAAATAATGTTGGGGTCCACACTAGCCCCACATTGGGGCGGCCAAAATAAATGTTGCAGCCCAGGCAAAATGTTGAGGCCCGGGCAGACCCACGTTTGGGCGGCCACTGTATCCCGGCCCAAGCTGCTGCTCTGGTCTGCGGGTCGGGGTTCAGCAAGAGCGAGGGTGAGGGCAGACTCAAAGAATGGAGACCAGACAAGGTGTGATTCAATCCCGTTTATTCTTCAGTCTCTCTTCCTCTAAGTGTCTTCTGCTGTGTCTCCTCTGTCTGCTGTGTCTGATTCTCCCTCTATAGTCTGTCTCTACTGTCTGCCAATGCCTTTTATATGTCTTACTTCTAAGCCACGCCTCTAAGTTACACCTTTAATCATACCCTTAGGTCTTGTCTCTAAATCTGATCTCTACACGTCTAAGTCATACTCTTAAGTCACACACCTTTAATCTCACACACCTTTAATCTCACACACCTTTAATCTCACACACCTTTAATCTCAAGGTATCTAAACCAAGATTATTGGAGTGTGCTCAGCTGTTGTAGGCTATTGTAATCCAAGTCACATGTCAGGGTATATGGCTCAAGATGGCTGCAAAGCTGATAGCCGCTTTCTGCTAAAAGTCGGTCCCCAATAATACATACAACAGCCATAGTTGTGGCCAGGCTTGCTGAGGAGACTGATCATCACATACAAGTTTTGTAGCAAATTTCTTCTACTAAGAGGAACAATCACTAAGATGTACTTCAAGACAGCCCTCTCTTATTTGAGTGTCATGAGAGAATACATGCTAATCCTTACTAGTTAATTTGTTTATTTTGCTTGTCTGTGTCATACACACACTAGTGTTCATATTGTCTCTACTGGTAGACTCCGCAGGATGAGTAGTCTTGGTAGAGGCTTCCTCACATAAAAAGCTGAAGAATCAAAACCATTCTCTTCATTCTCTTGTCTGTTGGCAGCCAGGGTGTTGACAGGCGATGCAAGTGCTATCATTTAGGTCTGCCCAGTGCAATGTCCAACTGGTATCATGAATGGCAGTGAGCATCATAGTCTGTTGTTCCAATTCCAGCCAAAATTTTTGCAGTATTGTCCTAACTAAAGTCCTGCCAAAGACTAAAATCCTGATGCCCTTTTCTTCTCCAAATTCAGCTCTCTTTGCTACAGGTAATATCTTAGTCATTAACTCTTTTAATACAGCAGTAGCAGGTGCCTATAATTTAAGAAACTGGGGAGACTAAACAGGAGTACCAGAAAATCATGGTTAGTCTTGTAACAAAGCAATTCCAACCATAAAAATAGAGCACAACACAATAGTCAAGAAATTTGTTTCTCTCTTTTCTGTTCATATTTCTGTTTCCTACATATCCCCAGACAAAATCCAGTATGTATAATAAAAATATATCTATATAATACATAATTTATAAGAAAGGTCATCCAGTGTCTGGAGATTTATTATATCTAAGGCTGAGAGGCTGGTTTAGTTGTGTAAAGTTTTTTTCCACAAAACATAAAGACTTGAGTTCAAATCCTCATTACTCATATAAAACTAAGGAGTGGTAGCCATATCTGTAACCTTAGGGTTGAGTGTAGAAACAGGTAGATGTCAGGGACTTTATCAATAGTCAGTGAATCCCAAAAAAATGACATGCAGGTTAGGTGAAAGGCCTCATCTCAAAAAGTAATGTAGAGAGCAATAGAAAGAGATACAACATAACTTCAAGTATTCTTATGCAGATGCATGGGTGACTATATTTACACACATATATACTGATGCATGCACTCACTCTCTCTTTCTCTCTCACACACACAGAGTGTGTGTGTGTGTGTGTGTGTGTGTGTGTGTGTGTGTGTGTGTGAGAGAGAGAGAGAGAGAGAGAGAGAGAGAGAGAGAGAGAGAGAGAGAGAGAGGTTTATCATATCTACTATCTTACCAGCAAATAAAATCTACCTATATGTAAAAAATAAATGATTTATCTTGAAATACTCCTATGATAATTCTCCCCTACTAGGCCTTTATTTTTTATTTATTAGAAAGCAGTGTTTTGTCTAATAATATTTTGTCAGCAGATAGACTCTTTTTTATTAGCCTGAAAAATCAGGGATCAGGAAATTCTTAGCTGTGCAGAGATATTTTTTTTTTATCTGCAACTCATTTATTCCTGAGACATTGAAAAAATAAATTTAGTTAGAACTGACAGTGATATACTAAATTTGATGTACTTAGACAAATTTGTAATATATGCACATTGTAGCCCTTTTTTTCTTAAAACATCTATTTTTGTGAAGTTAGCACAAACAAATGTGCAGTGGAAAGTAAACATCAAAATGTTGAGTGTGTTTCTTCTTTAAATGTCACTTTAAATGAACTTACACTTTCCACCTGAGATGTACTTGTTCCAGGGATTTTGGAAACTGTAAAGTGTCTAGATTTCAATGCAGGAGTGGATTTGTGTCTTTAGAAGTTGCCTTTCCTTTTCAAGATAGAAAATTGGATTTGAAGCTAAAGAGCCGAAGCTCTTTCCTCAGAAGATCAGGATATGCCATGCTACAAAGTATAGAATGCTCTCTTTTTCATCCTGTTAATCTGCAAACTTTATCTAGGAGCTCAGTTAAATATAACAGTTAATTTTCAGATATATGACAGAGTCATCTAAATGTGGGATATTTAACTTAAGAATAATGACTTTAGAAAAAACGATGTGGATGTCTCTGAGTGTGTGACTTATCCCTGCAGCCCTGTGTTATCCAGAATTATTCATCCACATCCCTCCCCAAATACATTTCACACATGCTTTTACTTTATAGACTTATTTCCCAGAGAGATGACATTGCTTAAATACACATTTGTTGCCATATCCAACAAGACAGGGGCTTATAAACACTGCAAGCAATCCATTGTGTCAGGTTGGAAACAATGAACAGGGCTATTTTATATGCTGACTTCTGGGGTATTGTTCAGGAGTAGGTTACACAGTTATGTAGACATGTATCTCAGAAAGAATGCAATATTGCTGTGTGCTTTCTTATTTGACATTTTTTGCTTAATTATGGTTAATAATATGACTTATAACTTAAGCAATGATGTTGTCTTCTTTGTGAAAGAAATATTCACAAACATTTTTCTTTGTGAAAGAATATTATGATTATTTTTAAAGTTTAAAATATGCTCTCCATATTGACATATAATATATGCAAATTTTATTCTCTAGCAAACATTGTGTCTCTCAAGCTAGCATGGCACATAACTCAGATGTCTATTTCAGGTTCTTGCAACTCAAAAGCTGGGAAGAATGATGCTGGCCTGGCGGGGGTGAGATGGGGTAGATAGGTGGGGGATGGAGCACCCATTCAGAAATGGGAGCGAGGAACTCAGGAAGTGGGAGACCAGGAAGGGAAGCAACATTTGGAATGTAAATAAATAAAATAATTAATTAAACAAGCTGAAACCATCTATTTTAAGAAAAGATTTTATAAACAGTAAGTAATTACAAATTTTTGACATCATTTCAACTGCTGCACAGATTTTGTAGCAGGTTTCATTAGGAGCATGGGAACGACCATATTCAGTTATGTCTTCTAGATATTAACATTAAAATAATAATGTGTAAAGGTAAAAATAAGATTCATTTACTTTATTTTATATTTCTACCAGAAGTTGCAATACAGCTTCCAACTTAAGATGATTCAATATATGAATTATTATAACCATATAACATTCTACATCTGGAAGAGACCCTACTTTGGTTCTGATCTTCTCTTGAGTTAATGACCCATGCTATGACACCCTTTCATAGTGCTGAACTGGAGTATGGAGGAAGCTGCAGCCCCCACTCACCCACATCACCAGAAGCAAATCAGTGATAATCCTCCCTGTGCTGGGTTGCTAAGCTGCAATATGTAGTAAGTTTACTGAAATCCCTTATGACAAGCAGCATTTTCAGCACTTTGACTTACTTGATCATACCTCTTTTGAAAGTCAAGAAACATTTGAACATTATTATTGAGAAAAGTCTATGAGATTCCAAGCAACACTAATTGAAAGCATTTTTGTTTAGAAAAAGGAAGAGTTTTAGTAATTAAATACTATAGGATGATTATGACTGTGTTTACAGTCCAGGCCTCCAGGTAGCATCTACACAGCAGGGCATGAATTCCAACCATGCATTCTTCCTCAGCAATCTTGTGGAATCTTCTGTAAAGGTTGCAGCTCAGAATTGTGGAGTACCAGTGTTTAGTGCTAAGCATAGTTTTAAAATTTAAATATTCTAACTGACCTTATTTTATTTTAGTGTACCACAACATTTTAACTTGATACACTGTGACTATAGGGGCAATTCAGTGAAATGTTAGTTTATGGATATTCATACTGAACTATTCATCCACATCCCTCCTGTGTAATTAGTACTTAGACAAAGAAATTGAGAGTTATTAAAAGTAAAGAGAAATTCCTGTGTTCTGTTACCACTACTCTCTCTCAGAGGTTATATCTGTGTCTAAACTTCATACAACAGAGAAGCAGAGAAGTACTTTTAATCAATACTACCCTTCATTACTGTTGTATAGACTTCTCTTGAGAAATACACACTGTGACTGGCTTATTACATTTCTGAGGGATTTTTCCACTTAAAGTTACTACTCATCATGTTACTATGCAGCATTCATGTCTTTGTCAAAACATGTGCATTTATTTTTGCTTGGGCTAAGTGTATGTAGCTTACAACGTAAAAGCCCTGCAGTTTATAATGTACTCATTATCTGTGTGCTACATACAATCCACTTGGGTCAGATATTCTCTGTTCCAATTCTGTTTCACAAGACAGGGATCAAGGTCAGTGTGATGGCTCAGCAGGAAATGTACTTGTGGCACAGGCCTGGTGACCTGACCTCAATCTCTAGACATCTACCTAAGGTGCATATAGAGAACAGACTGGATAGCAAGGTCCTCTGGCTACTACATTCATATCTTCACATGCTTACTGTGAACATCATGCACCCACTCAGCAGGAGTAAATAACATTCTTTGAAATGGGAATCATATGACATTAGTTGCACAGTGTTACAAAGAAGGGTAAGTGAGTTGTTCTTAATTTGTTTTCCCAACTGATTTGTTTGCCTTCTGTTTTTTGTTTGTTTGTTTGTTTCCTTAAGGCACGCCCCACTACAGTCTGAGTGACTTGAGAAGCACAAACATTCTGCTATTCCTTGGATTACAAAGTTCCACACAACAATGCAAAGCAAAAGTAACATAAGGCAATGTAACTTTCTTTACCTCCAACTATAGCTTCTAATGGTAAACATTACAATTTTTAATGGTATTAACATTTTTTGTGTGTGTGTATGTAGGCATGTGCATAGATCTGCAGAGAATGAAAGAAGGAGGTTGTTCTTAAGGTTACATCTCAAAACTGTGGAGTGCAGGGGTTTGTGCCAAGCATATTTTCAAATGTAAATATCCGAACTGGATCTATTTCATCTTATTGTATTGAAACATTTTAGCATGATGCACTGTAATTACAAGATGTTCATAGTAGAATGATATTAAGGATATTCAGACAGTACATTTATAAAGCTAGCACCCAGTTGTAAGAATGGAGAAATATTAAAAGGCCCATGCAACCAGTACCATTATCCACTGAGCCGTTACAGTGACCTTAATTCATGTCTTATCAATCAGGGAAATGATTCAGAGAGCATTCGACTTAAGTAGATTGTGTAAGTCACATAAGTGATGAAGTATTGCAGACCATATGTAAGGTAGAGTTACAAGCAGTTGTGAGCTGCTGGATACAGATGTAGAGATTAAAACTTTGGTCCTCTACATGAGCATTCTTAACCACTATGTTATGTCAGCTTTTCTCCACAAGAATAAGTATTCTGCTCTTTCTGTCTCACCTCCCAATCTTCTGTTCTCTACAGCAGTCTCTTCATATTGACCTTTCTGTTCTTCTAGTGACCTTAATTTATTCTACCTAGAGTTTGGTGATAAGTCACTCCTATATAGCAAAGGAATGTTCAGATCTTTATCAGGCTCTGTGTTTTTTTTTTTTTTTTTTTTTCCTTTAGATTTCAGTTTAAATTGCCTCACAACACACGAGTTTCTGAAAGGGCTTCTCTGAGTTCTGTTTCAGTAGGCTTCCAGCAGGAATCAGTGTCTGTGATGTCACCTGGCAGCATTTTATCCATTGTACCCATGGCTATCTGGAGTCATCTTGAGCATGAGCTTAGTGATTGTTTATTTTCTGCCCTTTCCTCTACATATTGAAAATTCATAGGACAAGAGACCTTATGACTTTACTTCTTCTATCCCTGTATCAATGCCAGATAAATTGTACAGATAAAAATACACCTAGGATGAATGAGTAAAAGAAATAATGACCTACTAAAGTTCCTCTTGAAGTTATTATCACCACATATTCAAATAGAAATATTAGGATGAAATGGAATAATAATTATTTAAATCAACATAACACAGAAAACAAATCCTAAATGCATGTCTATTGTTATTCTAAGATATGCTTATCAACAATTTGGACTTTTGAATGGCTAATATGGCATACTGTTAGTTATGTTTATATGGTTATTTATATTCAAGAGAATATTATAAGAAAATAAATAACAGTGAAGTAGCTTTGTTTATTTTTCCAAATACAACTGTATTTCACGTTTATAAAACCAAAGCATGAGACAAGATGGTATTTTTCTATGAACACAGAAGAGTGTGCTTTAGAGATTATTTTAACAAGATAGAATATGCACATTTTATAATTATTATAGGGTCTTTCTTAGTTTTAATCAGTAAACACCATACACGAACACTCTATACTTAGTTTTATAAGTGCAACCTTGCAATACATAAATTAAGTTTGAGATTTTACTTCTCGCCAATCCAGACAAAATACCAGTATGGAGGAGGAAAAGTAGGCACAAAGTCCAATCCCTAGCTAAAAGCTGTTGTCATTTAGTTGTTGCTGGGTAAAAGGAAGTCTTTAAGTGTGGCACCCTGTGTTACAACCACACTCAAAAGTAGGACCTGTGCCCTGTAGCAGTCTGCCAACACAAACAGGATTTAGTGGTTTTAAGACAGAGTGGGAGGTATGAAATTGTGAGGGAGAATTGAATAAGGAGGTGGGAGGAAATGAAAAGCATGGCAGGAGGGGATGAATATGATTAATGTGTGCTGTATGACAAGGTCAACTCATTAAACCGTGTTAAAAAATGCTTGCTTTTGCCACCTTTAGTAAAAATTTTAATTTCTGAACGAATGACTCTTTAGTATCTATAATAGAAAAAAAATTCTCTACATTTTTTATTTCTGCTGAAAAGTGTCACAGTTTAACAATTTTTCTAAGATGATACAGTTAGGTACCAACACAAGCTGTGGAGGTTTGAAGTATTAATCTTTTAATTGAAAAAAATCCTATTTTCTTTCTCTTGAAGAATTATCTTTTAAACAAACTCACCAGAAATGAAATTTCTCTCTAAAAATGCTTGGAAAACGATTACCTGTTTATTTCAAAAATCTTCAATTCAACCTCAACTAAGCCAATGGAAGGGAAATGTTACTCAGACAGAGTTTTTTCTCTGTTTTTGTCCTTGCAATGTTCTCTCAGAGAGAGCAAGGTGAAGCAAAGAGTCTTACAGCAATATTAACATGCCAGGTATCCTCTGAGCCTGTTCAGCTAAGCAGATAAATGCACAGACTGAATTAACACACATGCTGCACCTGGCTTTTCTCACTGATATTAGAAATAATTCTTCACATAGCACAGGTGGGATAGCATTCTTCACATAAAAGCTCATATTAATATTATTTGTATGCCTTGAGGCCGAATGAGAAATGTTCTGAAGTCTGATAAATTTTAACCTGGAAAATACAGCATGTGAGATTGTACCATAAATTTGAAAGTAGCAATGGGGAGAAAAAGGTTAAACAAGGCTACTGTTTATCCAATAGGTACAATATAGTAAATATATGTAGCATTAGATCAAACGCTAACATTTTTACTGGGTAATTACCATATACTCTATGATTTTCTATGTGCTCATAGTTCATTAATTAGCAAACTATTAATTTAATTGTGCAAAAGTCCATTTTCTTTGAACTTTCTTTTCATCTTTATTCATATTACCTGGTCCAAGTTTTATTTTTACTCACTATTAACTATTTTCTAACACTCTAGAGGCTCTCTAGTCCTGATGTCTTTTTCTACTTAAATGGGTAATCCTTTGGGACAGATAAGACAGATATGCTTCTGTTAATAAAGTAGACTATGGAAGTTATGCAGAGTAAGGAACAACTTAAAATTTTCTAGTTAAAATCAATCAAATTATTTTTCTAGTGTAATGTATGCCATGAATCTTCCATAGGTTGTGTGTATAGGTTGTGTGTGACTATATAGTCAATCAGGCCTTCAAAATACAGAAAATTTTATCTCAAAATATATATATGTCTCTGGTCACAGAGGCTGGAAAATCTAATGTGATAAATTGCTTTCTCTGTTGAGCTTAAAGTCTCTATCAAGAGATGACACATGTCACTTCTTATATTTCCTTGAGCATGACTGATTTCAGCAGGAATGGGAAGTAGATTTTATTGAAGGGCACAGGAACACCATTTACCACCTCACTTACATTGATTACCATGTCCTAAATGCTGGTGGGTAGATCATGAAAATATACATATCGATCATAATAGCCATTTCATTTGTAAATAAGGCCACAAAAAGTGTTCACAATCCTGTAAAAGCAGGATCCAAACTAGTAGTTTAGAACATTTATTTTTACATCCTATATTGATTATTTGATAAACAGTATGTTACAAGATGATGCTTAAAATTCTCTCAGTGTTAACTGTTAGGTATGATTTGAAATATAGTTAAAGAATGGCATTATTAATTACAAGTATGAGTACATATCACGTATCAGGAGAATCCCACTCCTTCCATCAAAGACCTTAGGAATCTCTGATGGGTTGAATAATAACAGTTCCCCATAGTTCCATTTATTTGAATGCTTCGGGAGTTAAATGTCACCCAGGAGTTGCACTATTTGAAAGGATTAGAAGAGTTATGGGTATGGCCTTGTTGTAGGGAGTATTTCACTAGGGATGGCCTTTGAGGTTTCAAAAGATCACGGCAAGCCTCAGTGTTGTCTTCTCTCTGTATCTCTCTCTACCTCTCTGTCACTTTCTGTATCTTTTTCTCTCTCTGTCTCTCTGTCTTTCTAGCTAACTCTGTCTAACTCTGTCTCTGTCTTGCTTTCTCTGTCTCTATCACTGTCTGTCTCTGTGCCTGTCTCTGTATCTATCTTTCTCTCTTTTTGCCTATTGATTAATGATCAAGATATAGATCTTAGCTAATGATCCAGAGCCACTCCAGCTCCCTTTTGCCATGGTTCTGCTATCATGCTCCCTGTTATGATTATAGTATACCAAGGGCCAGAAATTGTAAGCAAGCCCCCTGGGAAAATGAGGTATTTTAAAAATTCTATCTATCTATCTATCTATCTATCTATCTATCTATCTATCTATCTTTCTGTCTATCATTTATCTATCATTTAGTGTGTGTGCATATACACGTGTGTGTGTGTGTATACAGTGTATATATAAATGAGGATATGCAAGTGCTATGGCAGGTGTAAGGGGTCAGAGAATTATGTATGTCCTTCTATTATGGGTTCCAAGGATTTAATTCAGATTGTCAGGTTTGCATGGCAAACATTTTTACTCATCTGTCTAACTTTATATAAAACTTTTCAACATGTATATCTTAAAAGCATAAATATGTTTACACAATAGGGAGTTGTGTTGAAAAGTTAAATAAATTTAAATTCTAACACTAAGTAAACCTTGTGTACTAGCAAACAAGCATTGAAAATATTTTTAAGCAACCACATTTTCTTTTTTTTAGATTCACTAAATTTATTTTAAAAATCATAAAACATTTCTTACAAAAGAGCATTACAGTCTGCACACTGCTCTGAACAAATGCCAGGTATATGTGGACTATTACTTTCCTCCCTGTCCCCCCCCCCCCAATGTTACAGTGACTACAAAGCAAGGTGCAACCACATTTTCATGAGTAAAATATTACTAAATCTCTGTAGCAAGTGAAGAATTGTTTGATATATAATATATTGAGAAAATATGTATGCATATAGCACATATTTATATTATTTAAGAATTTAATACAATGTATTTCAATCATATTTACTTCTGTTCAAAGTTACTACTAGATCTACCTCCCTCTCCTAAGCCATCTTTGTGTTCTTATACTTTTATTAAATCATCCAGTTCAATTGGTGCTAGCTCTATACTCTTGGGTGTGTGGCCATTAACTGTAGCACATCTCATTTAAGACAGACAATATTCTTAAACAAAATGAACTCTACTTCTACTGGCAGCTAGTCTTTACCAATATCTCCTCAAGCAGGAGTGGAATTTCATGGCTACATCCTCAAGCACTGTGCTTTGACTCTGTCTGGCTTGGGTTGTCACAGGTTTTGCATATGCAATCATAACTGCAGTGATTGCGTATGTTTAACTTTCTTGATCTGCCCAGAACACTGTTTCACTGCCTCCATCTCTTACAATCTCTTTGGTCCTTCTTCTGAAAATATCCCTCAGTCTTGAAAAGCAGAGGTGTGATATAGACATCCCATTAAGGGCTAAGTATTCTACAGTCCCTTAGTTTCTGAATTGACACCCATTATAGATCCCTGTGTTAATCACCATCTACTAACTTCAAAGGAAGTTTCTTTGATGAAGTTTTAGAAATGTACCAATCTATGGGTTTAACAATGTCTTTACATATAGTTTTAGTAATATATTCATGTAGTAGAGTAGTAATTTTAGGTTTTCCTTCTGGACTTAATTATAATCTGTCTAGGCAAAGGTTTTTTTTTTTGGTTCTAATAATAGTGCCAAGTATGAGTTCCATATTTTAGTGTCAAATTGAGGTGCTTTTCTGCCATTATAGAATATTAGTATTTTACACACACACACACACACACACACACACACACACACACACACACACACAGAGAGAACCATCTCTAGTAGTAAATTTTCATACAACTTTTAAAGAAGCTCTTTGTTTTCGCTATCCTTTTCTATAATCATCCCTCTAAATTTTCTGCCCAATATGCACCCAATTTAACACTTCTTGTTCTTGTATGTCGCTTTCCTTTTTTATATCACTTTGCTCTATCTTCCCTCTTTTGAAAGCCTCCTCTATGGAAAACCCTTCAGTGACCCTGTATTTATATCCTGACCTCTTTGGATATTCCAAATGAAGCATATATTTATAAGTAGTCAGATGTAAATAGACAAAGGAGAGAAATGATTTTTTTTTTTTATTCTGTGGTGGGGCTACCTTACTTGAAATGCTTATTTTAGGCCTTAAAATTTACCTTAACTTTATAATTTTATTTTCCTTCAAAGGTAAATAATATTCATTGTGTGAATGCACTACATTTTTATTACTTATCTGTGTTTGATATCTAGTTATTTCCTTTTTTGACTATGTGAATAGAGAAGCAATGAGGGTGATTTGAGCAGCTATCACTGTGGTAAGATACGGAGTAGTTTGGGTATGTGCTCAAAGCTGGATGATGTGATCTATCTATCTATCTATCTCTCTATCTCTCTATCTCTCTATCTCTCTATCTCTCTATCTCTATCTCTATCTCTATCTCTATCTCTATCTCTATCTCTATCTCCATGTCTATCTCCATGTCTATCTCCATGTCTATCTCTATCTTTACCTCCCTTCTGAAGAATGACTGTACTGGTTTCTTTATCAGTTTGGTCTCCAACCAGTAAGTGAAAACATGTCCTCTTTCCTCATAGCCACACTAGTAATTGCTGTCAGTTGCTTTTTGTTCTTAGGCTAACTGACTTGGGTAAAATGAAATCTTAAATTTGTTTTAATTTGCATTTTGTTAGTGCTTGAGGATTGTTTAATAATATCTATATGCAATTTTCATTGTTATATATACCCTCTGGCATAGAAAATTAAGCTAGTAGAAAATTATATTTTCTAGGCCTCACTTGTCTGTAATTATTTGCTAATTAAATGTAACATGGAATTATCAGCAAAACAAACTCATATTCTGTAAACTGCTCTAAGTATCACAGTTAGTAAATAGTACAAAATAGGACTTGAATCTTTATCTGACTAAGATTTCATATATAGCAATTGGTAAGAGAATAATTTAATGGTAAATATAAATTTATAATTTACTAGTTTTAAAAGCACACAATAAATATTAGTTCTGAATTCTCTGCAGTTACACTTGATTAATGAAACCATAAGAAAGTATATAGGAAACTCATATATTGTATTTATAACACAAATAAATCACTGAGTGATTTGGTTATTTCCTGGTAATACATACTGGAAGTGCTAGCAGAACTTTATATTATTACTTTTTTCTAGATATCAAAACTATATTGATGTTTCCACTATATACATAATAATGCAAAATAATGTTAAATACCATTGACTGGGACTCTTACTTTGATGTGAGTTAAAGCTTTAAGCCTCAACAGACTAAACCAAAATAATCACTCATGCAATGAGCATACATCAGTAAACTCAAACTAGATTTTTTTTTTCTGACTTTTTGAGAAGTCATGACAGCTGTTAGCTGGCTTTTCAAACAAAAAAACTTCAGCTAGCAGAATATTTTCAGATAATTATATTCTGTCTGTATAATATTGTAATATTATCTAGCTTTCTGTATATATTTTCAAAAGTAACCATTCCTCTGCTAGTCATAAAATAGAGATATTTCTTGCTTTATTATTTACCAAAATAAAAATTTTAACATTTAATTAAATATGTTGAAATTTTATTTCTTGACATCATTTTAACAGAACTTTCAACAGAATGCTCTATCTTCAAACACTCTACTCCATGGCTTGTGGGGAGCCAACAGAAGGTAGCTATCATCCTTGCAGCCATCTTGAGCCATATACCCTGACCAGAGACTTGATTACATTAGCCTGCAACAGCTGAGCACACTCTGATAACATCTTGCTTTAGATACCCAGGATTTTCCCTTGGGTGTGTGAGACTTAAAGGTGTGTGACTTAAGGGTGTGACTTAGAGATCAGATTTAGAGACAAGACCTAAGGGCATGATTAAAGGCGTGACTTAGAGGCATGGCTTAGAAGTGAGATATATAAAAGGCAAGAGGCAGACAGGAGAATTCAGAACAATTTGGAGAACAGAGAATCAGACACTTCAGAGAGTACAACTTGAACTAGGAATTAGGCATTAAGACAGAACAACTTAGAGTACAACTTGGGAGTAGTTATTAGACATTAGAGAGAACAATTAAGAGTACAACTTGGAGTACAACTTGGAACTAGGAATTAGGTCAGAGAGTACAACTTAGAGTATACCTTGGAGTCAGTAGGAGTTAGGCACTTGGAGGAAGAACTTGGAATTAGACATTAGGCACTTAGCACTTGGAAGAAGTAACTTGGAACTTGGAGGCACTAGGGACTAGGAACTAGGGACTAGGAACTCAACACTAGGGACTTGGAGAGAAGAAGAGAGACTGAAGAATAAACAGGATTGAATCATACTCTGTCTGATCTCCATTCCTCGAGTCCGTCCTCACTCTCTCTCTTGCTGAACCCTGAACCGCAGACCGGAGCTGCTTGGGGCAGTATGGGCTAACAAGTTAGTCCCCAAGGCTTTTGGCAGTGCGGTTTTCAATACTGACAGAGTGGTACCCAATAATGGCTTGTATGATAAGTGAGTGAACCTAATTTTGATCTTTAAATCTGAGGACCTTAGTTAGGATGCCTAGCACCAGTATAAAAAGCTAAGCATGCAAATGTGCAAGTTGCTCTCAGGAGTTGACTAGTCAGAAATCTTATCTAAAAAGGTCTGTTTCCGTTTCAGTGAGACTTGGTTTCAAGGGTAATATAGGAAGATACCACAGATCCTGACCTGATCTCCACATGTATAGTCACATGCATGTAACACACACGCACACACACACACACACACACACACACACATGCACACACACACACACACACACACACACACACACACACAGGATATTCTAGTGTTTTCTGGTTTTGGTAATGATCAGAACCTAATATTCTTTAGCTATATGCAGCTATATAAACATATGTAATATTAAAAATGATAATTACTTAGTAAAATAATCTGATTTAACTTTCAGTCAATCTTTTCCTTAGGTATTGTATTTCTTAAAAGCTACTACTTTGAGTGAGAAAAATTATGAGTAATACTAAATATGCTTGAATTCTCATACATAAACTAAATAGCTTTTCAATTTAATGAGGTGGGGCAAAAATATGGAAATAATTGGAACATATAATTGGAAATTCACTGCAGTATCTGAATGATGAAATTGTTAACTTCTTTCTACACTATAATGTTTTGTCTTGACTAGTAACTTCAATGATAAGTGTGGACAACCAATATATTATTGCAAGCAAGGACTAAAGCATCAAATGTGTTAAAGAACCACGAACAAACAGAAACAACAACCATTCAATGTTTATGTGCAGTTATTTTAAAGACTTTATTAAGTGTTTCTTATAATTTAATTAAGTCTATTTGGTTATTTTACTAGGACAATACTAGCTATTATTTCAAAATGATTTCTATTCTTTTTTCTTTGTTCATTCCTAAACTGTTTGCATTATACTCTATGCTATGTGTTCTAGGCATCAAACATGTTATGGATATTTCAACGATTCACTCTACAAAAAGTAAAGCAATATAAAGGCTAAGAAAGTATCCAGAGTTTTTCTAGAGATACTACAATGGATAATGACACCTGTGATGGGCCACTAAAAGTACAGAAAATCAAAACAAAGATTGGATCATAGAAACAAAATCAAAAACTTCTTCCCCAAGTTAAAATAATAGAAGAAACATCTTACATAATGTATGTATTCAAATAAACACTCTTGAGAAATAGTTGGTATCCAGAATGTATAAGAAACTCCAAAAATTCCATAACAAAACTCAATGACAAAAACATTCCTGCTAAAAATTGGAGATAAACCAAAATTAACATTTCTTGGAAAAAAGACTTACAAGTCTTGTAAACTTATTTGTATTTTACTTGGCATCCTCTTTAGCTAGCTAGCCCGTGTGGTCAGACACAATACGATAGGTACTCATTTCAGCCTCAGATATTGGAAGAAATCTGTGTAGTGTACCCAGACAGTAGTCTGTCTCAAGATACTCTTTAGCAGCCCATGTTGCTCAGGAGAATACCTGTTCCTCTTGAGTTTTTCTGTCAGGTGTTCTTCAAGCCACCCACTGACTACATTGCCCCATATAAAGTCTGTGACTTTGTACACAAAACTTTTATGTCAATGACACAACTAACAAATTAACTCCAAATGTCTAAATTCTACCATTAAAAATTTAAACAATATAAAAAGACCAAGAACATAATTTCTCCTGAAGATCACTGATTCTGTACTAATTACAATTAACAAAAATAAATTACATGAAACTCCAGATACTGATCCAAAGAGTTCAAGAAGTACAAAGAGGACATAAATAGATACCCAAACAAAGAGAATGAAAATAAACTCTTTATTGAAGTCAAAGCGAACACAAATACCTGAGCAAAATAAAGAAATAAATTAGAATATAAAATTAGAATATAATACAAAAATTATGAAGAAAACATGAACTGAAAATTTTAATTCATTAAACAATCTCAGTAGAAAGTCTCAGTAATACAGTGGGTCATATAGAAGGTAAGGGCTTAAATACAATGAAAAATATCTAGATCTTAGAGTAAAATAGTGTTTAATTTAAAATCTCATGACAGTATATTCAGGAATTCCAGAACACAATGAAAGGACAAAATCTAAAATGGTGGGCATAGAAAAAGGAAAGAAATTGAAAGTTAAGGCATGGAATATATATCCAGTAAAACTATGGAGAAAATAATCTCAAATTTAGGAAAAGTACAAGTGGGACAGAGAATGCTAAGTAGGTCTGGAAGCAAAAGAAACTCTCCATTCCAAATTATAAAGTGTTAAACATACAGACCCATGAACAAGCATTGATTGAAAAACACAAGAGAAAGTCACAAATCACGTTGAAAGGCAGACCAGTTAGAATAACAATCAGTTTCTCAGTGGACATTGTAAAAGCCATTGTAAGAGCTTAAGAAAAAATGTTTTGAGTTCTGGAACAACACAGATGCCATCCAAAAATTCCTTATCTAGCAAAACTATCCATTATAACTGATGGAGAAAGTCTTCCCATGGCAAAGAGAGGCTAACTGAATTTATGAGTATAAATCCAGCCTTATGGAGAATACTGGATGCTTCAAAGTCAAGTGAAGAATAAACACATTCAGGAGATTATAAGGTAAGAAGGAATGATGATGGTAATGGTTATGAACAGTAGGACTGAGAAAACATATATAACAAAATGCAGCAATTATTACACCTCTTTTGATAGTAATTTTGAAAATCTTTGGGTTCAATTCTTTAGTTAAATTTTACAGGCTTGCTGATTAGATCAGAGAATAGTATGTATTTTTCACTCTCCCCATTCCCCTCCCCATCTCTCTCCACATGCTCATAGCTGGCCTTCATTCTTCTACTCATCTCTCTCTCTCTTATAAGTATACACAATCTCCCTGTGCAAGTGTCAACAAAATTGGCCTTAAAAAAAGGAAAGAGAGAGAAAACATGAAGTTGGTTAATTAGGGAAGTAGGGTTTGAGCAAAATGGAGTGAATTTGGCCAAAATATGTTATAGGAAATGGTTAAAGAATGAATACAAATATTATTTTTCAAAAAGCTCTACAGACAGTAGATTTCGGAGAAACATATATAAATAAAAGAAAGTTTGTACGTAGCAAAGCCATAGTAACATTATTCTAAATTAAGAAAAACTCAAGGCAATCCCATTAAAATAAGAAACAAGAAAGTTCTATTGACAGTTTCCACTGATGTTCAATATAGTGCTCAAAGTCATAGTTACAGCAATAAGACAAAGGAAGAAAATAAAAGAGGTACACACAGAAAACAAAGTCAAAGTATTCTTATTTGCATGTAATATGAAGATATAAATAAGAGACTCAAAATCAAGGAATATTTGCATGTAGCCTAGACTTTGCCCGCACCCCCCCACCAGTTACCTGGCAACAGCCAGGTGTGCCTGATGCTCTATAAAAGGTGCTGCTTACCCCCTTCGAACTCTCTTGTTCTCCTGCCCAGTCTCCTTTACCCTCTTTCTCCTCTCTCCCCATTCCCCTCCCCCATCTCTCTCCACAGGCTCATAGCTGGCCTCCATTTCTCTACTCCTCTCTCTCTCTCTCTCTCTCTCTCTCTCTCTCTCTCTCTCTCTTTCTGGTTTTCTCTCAACTCCCCTGCCCCAAGTTCTGAATAAACTATTCTATACTATACTGTCACTGCTCCCTCAGAGGAAAGGGATGTCTCAGCATGAGCCACAGAGGCATCTCCTTCCCCCATACCATACCATGCCTCCAGCAAACATATTTTTCTTGTTTTATTTTTGATGAAATACAACATTTGTTATGTTATACTTCTGTTACATTACCTATTTTGCCCTCTGAAGCTCCATTTGAAAACTTCCTATCTTTGAGGTATTAAAACTCATATTTTCTTCATGTGCAGGGATAACTTCTTGAACTCTGACTTAAGTGAAAACATTACATGTGTACACAAAAGAAAGAGCTTTCTGTAATTAATTTTGCCATGATGATCTGTGTGGTGGTGTTTGTTTTTCTATCTTTAGGATTAACACTATACGTGATCTTTATACACAGAATACATTGTATACAGTGTCTTTATTATGTTAATTTTATCCTGAACATTACTGAAAATGTTGATTGATTTTAGATGTTTTCTAGCAGAATCTATGAGTCTGCTATATATATAGTGTATCTTTATATCAGTGTATAGTGATCTTTACAGTACCAAAAGTTTAAAGTAATAAAAACATAGTGATACTGGCATAAAATGAGACAGTAAGATGAATTGAAGACTCAGAAGCCCACAGAACTACAGTTATTTTGGTTTTTATACACATTAATATCATACCTTAGAGAAAATATATCTTCAATAAACAATATTGGGAAAACTGAATGTTCACATGTACAATGCCAGGAGTCTTCCTGGCCTGGAACTGGTTGAAGTGGGACCTATCGGTAGCTTTAAAGACTGATAGTCTCAAGGTAGCGTTAAAGGCTGATGGTCTCTGGCCTTTAGCTCTCTAACTATATTGAATGCTTGCTTACAACTTCTAAACACTTTATAGCTCATTCTGAGGGTAAAAACCACTGATTTGGGGGAGTAACACCTATATTCTAACAGAAGGGGAATAAGTAAAAGATTTTATAATAGGGCCTTTTTCTCTCTTTCTCAAAAGCCTCACCCTCAGGGAGGTTAGGAGCAATAAACTTTTATTGAATTACAGAGACTTACTTACAGAAAGAAAAGCTTTTACACAAGTGAATATGCATAATATACAAATTCTCACATACATATTCATAGATTGTCATGTAAACTACTTAGGCCGAACTACATACTTAAACTAATAATTAATACACACACAGAGACACACACACACATTCACACACACAGCACACACACACACACACACACACACACACATGCACACACATCTATACTTATATACGCATTTGGAGTAAGACTAAGCCTGCCTTGCTCTTAAAAAAAGATCTTTTCCAACCCAAGGTAAGAAGAAACCTGCTTGCTCTTTCTGATCTCTCTCTACAGCTTCTTTGTCCCTCTATTTCTCTGCATTCTACCTATCACACTCTTAATTTCAAAGTTTCCTTTGAATTTCTTCTTCCCCTTCAGGTCTTGTTCTCTCCTTCTGCTCGATTTGATAATGCCATTTCTTCCAATGCAATATAATATTCTTAATCTTTTGTACAATTTCTAGGGGAATAGATCACATGGTTTTCCCAAGCATCCTTTTATTTATTTTTTTTCAAAAAGTTCACTGAAAGTTCAAACATAAATTCAAATCTAACATTGAATTAAAAGTGTACACAGAGAGTGTTTACATATGTATCCATTAAGATTAAACATTCATTGTTTGTCACTAGTTCTCCAGATTAAAGACCACAATAAAGTTATCATTGAAGTTTTTTATAGATAAATCCAGTCACTATTTTATCTTCTGTCCTTGCACCTCTAATATATCTTAGTTCCCTTTTTATAACCTTTGGTTAATTGCTTTACAACCTCTTGGAATGTGTTCTGTATTATCAGTGCCTACTTTCTATCTCAGAAGCAATTAACTCATGACACTTGAAGACTGACAGAGTTCTCATTACAATTTTGACATCAGAAAGGACTTTATAGCACTCCTTATTATCAAAGGACATAATAATTACTAATATAATTTTAGGGATTCTTATAAAATCATCATTAAGAATTGATAAATAATCTATTTGTCTATATAGCATTACTACAAGACAGTACATCTTCATTGTTCTGCAGAAATCTATTCAAAAGGGTGGGCTAATACGTAGTGATTGTTATATATATTTAATAATAACAGGAAAAGAATGTTAATAGCAGGAATCTCTCCCCAATTATAATCTTCTTGGCATTCACTAAATGAGTGGCTCAATCATAACTTTAAAGTCCATTGTGAAACCATTTTAGGATGATCACCTGCTAGGTTTTAGCTTCTTCTGGATGGCTACTGGAAGTAGATTAATGAAATTAAAACTTATCTTTTGTCCTACACCAGACATTCAACACCGTATGAATTAAAGACTTCAACATACATCCTCAAATTCTAAACTGGTAGAAGAAAGGGTAGAAAGTAGCTTATGACATGTAAGCATAACAAGTATTTTGTGTTAGGACTGTGGTTGATTATGAAATAAGTCCAATTAGTGACAAAATGGGACTTCAGAAAACTAAAGTGCTTCTACACAGTGAAAGAAAAATAGGCATTTGTATAGAAAAGCACCCCACAAAATAGGAGAAAATCTTTGCTTACATTCAACAATGGATTAATTTCTAGAATATAAAAAGAAATAAAAAATAAAGCATTAAGCAAACAACTTTATTAAACATAGGCTGTAAGTATGAAAAGAGAATTCATGAAGAAGAAATATAATTGACCAATATACAATTTAAATTGTGTTTTACACCATCAGTTTTCAAGGGCAAATTAAACCTGTCTTCCAGCTGTTATCTTATCCAGTCAAATGATTCTTATAAAGAAATTAAATGATACCAAATGCTGGGAAGAATGGAAAGTATAACTCTTATGTATTGTTATTGTTAGTGAGAGGGACACTGATACAGACACTATAGGAAATAGTGTGGAGATAAAATTAAAGCAAAACTTGTAGATAGAACTGCAATATAACCCAGATATTCCACCCTGAATGTACACCCCAAAGATTGCTCATTACTATAGAGACAGCATTTTCAATGTTACTCTATTACCAATAGGTGGAAAATGAAATTAGCTCAGATGTCCACCAACTGATGAATAGATCATGAAAACATACGACATAAATAAAAAGAAGTTTAATTCATTTTAAAGAAAAATTAAATTATAAAATTTGTAGGTAATAAATGAAGCTGAAAAAATGTATTGAGTAAAACAACTCAGGCATAGAAACACAAATTCTGTGTCTTTTTTCATATGAGAATCCTAGCTTTGTATCTCTAATTTTATATATGCAACTTATACCTGTAAAAATAAAGAAACTAGTATAAACCTTTAAAAGTAGATGACTTAAGGGTGGTGTACGTAGACAATATGCTAAAAAAATGGAAGCACATTAGATATAAAAAGGGTTAAGCAAAAAGATATTGGAGAATATGGAATGATGGAACAAAGGCAAGAGTAATGAAGGGTGAAAATCATTATATTCTTGTTAACAAAAATGAAAAAATATATTTTAAAAAGTATTCAGCATCTCATTTGTTTTTTTTTCTTTTTTTAAAAATTTATTTATTTTCATTTTTTATGTGCATTGGTGTTTTGCCTGCATGTATATCTGTTTGAGGGTGTCAGATCCCCAGGAACGGGAGTTATAGACAGTTGCAGGCTGCCATGTGGTTGCTGGGAATTGAACTCAGGACCTCTGGAAGAGCAGCCTGTGCTCTTAAGCACTGAGCCATCTCTCCAGCCCCCAGCAGCATCTCATTTGTAATGCCTCATTTTAATTCTTTTGTTAGAAAGATCTTTAATAACCCTTAAACAATATAAGTATTTGATATTTCTATTGTCTTCCCAGTAGAATCAGATCAACCCTGCAGCTGAAGATACCTTGCACTTTGGACATAAGATAAGGAAAAATCAAACTAATTGCATTATAAGATTCCTTCAAACTAACTAGCATTTGTAGTCTTAGAAAGTTCTGTGAAAGATTCAGGTACAGAAAATTCTTCAATAGTCTTTTCAACTAAGAATCCTACCATCAGCAAGACCAATATGCCAAAAAAATAAAATGACTATTTGTGTGAGTGGAACTATTGTTATAGAGGTAACAAAGTTCAGTTTAATTGGGCTTGAGAATCACTCTGTAGGAGGCAACTCAAGGTTGATTAAAAAAATCTATGGCAGTGGATATTATTGTTTTAGCAAATAGATATATAACCAAGCATATTTTGGATAGGATTCATTGACAAATGCTACTCTTGGCCTTAATCAGAAAAGCTTTGTTTTCCAGTACCTGGTAGTAATTTTGGAGTCTGATGATTGCACAAAGTGCTAAGAGTAAATGATGGATGGGTTCTCCATCTCTAAATGGAGATCTTTCCTTTTGTCAGGGAACATTGTGTAAAAGTAATAGGAAGATATGGAGAAATGTGCTAGAAGATAGAAACATTGCAAAATATTGTATCCTAGGAAACACACAGATCTGTTATAAATTATTCAAGTAGCTGTAGACTCATACATGGGTCTGCACAAGAATGGGCTTGACATCAGTCAAAGAAAAATGGAGAGCAGGCATTGCCTCTTGCTGTTAAACTATTTATTACTGATAGTTTCCAAAAAGAGGAGAAATCAGTGCCTTCAGTTGTTTACCTACTGAAGATAGCACCAGGACTGAAAGGATGATTCCAAGAAAGTGTCACACATGACACTAGTTAAAAAAAAATACGTTGAAAACAAAGCCAGAGCTCTTAAAGAAGAATGTTTCTTTTACATAGACACAACAGGGATGATTAAAGAGAGCATGAAAAAGGTCAGAGAAGGTCTTGAGAAAAGACAGAGAGACAAAGAGAAAGATGAGAGCTGGTACAAGAATTGGTTTTCAACCTCTTCATGGTTGTCAACCCTACTTCCTTCCATCTTGGGATCATTAATTGGGTTATTTTTGCTTATTTCTTTTGGTCCCTGGGCCTTAAATAGGCTGACTAACTTTGTGAAACAACAGATAGATAATCTGATAGCAAAATCCATTCAGATACATTATCATAAGTTAGCTATAGAGGACCACGAGACTCTAGATGAGGTTCTTACTCTATTCAGGGTGTTCCCAAGTCCCAGCTCCACCCAACCTAAAAGAGGGGCTTCCACCCCTAGACCATGCAGAGAGGAGCCACCCAGAACTCCCTCTGACTGATGATCTGAATTCTTGCTTAGGCTGTGAGGCTAAACACTGCAAGAGAATATAAATAAAAGTTAAAAATATGTTTCTGGGTTCCCTGAGGGACAAGCCTGACTGCATAGGGGTTGATGTCAAAAGTATCCCCTCTCCAGGAAAAAGACATTGGGATGGGTATGGCCCTCATGCCTCACTGGACAATGACAGGAGGACCAGAGCCATTACAAGGTCCCCTTTAATTACTGGAAGACAAGCCTCTATCCCCGCCTTGGCAAGATTAGAATTGCCATAACCCTTCTATACTTGGAGAAGGGAGGAGATGTTTATACACTGAAGGCCTAAAATCAGCCATAAGCCTAAAATCAGCAGTAGGCCTGACATACATGCCTGCTAACACAAAGTCTTGGGTCTCTGTGGAAAAACACTGAAACAGATGGCTATAAGCTATTATTATAAACAGGCAGCTTTGGTGGAAATTTACCAGCCTGAGTAGTCATAGACCTTGTAAATAGGCAGCCTTAGCAGATAGTACCAACGTAGATAAGGACAAGTGAATCATAGGCAGAGTCATAGTGACCTGTCCCCTGAGCCTTCACCCAGCTGATATCCTGTTCTGAGAGATATCTGTACTCCCCCTGAAAACTTATGCTCCTGTGTCATCCCTTCCCCACATCCTGCATTTTTGTGTTTATAACCCCTGTGTTAAAAAGTAAAAATTATGATTTGATAATAAAAAAATTAAAAAATTATCACAACAAAAGAAAAACAAAGCCAAAGTTCATAAATATGGGACATGCAGTAGTAGAGATGAAGGGGTTGATAGGGATATGAGGGAGATGAGAGGATAGAAGAGAAAGCAATCAGGAAATATTTTGTCCATGGATAAAATTGTCAAATAATGAAATGAATAAATAATCTAAAATCCAAAAAATAAAAAATATCTACTTCATATAATCCTCATTGATGTAGGCAAAAGATGATAAATTAAAAGTAATTTAGTATAATCAAGATCTTAAAATAATTATTTTACTTTTAGTTATATGTATATGTATAATTCACATACAAATACACGTATGCATCCAAAGATGCCATTGGATGCAACAGAGATGAAGTTACAGGTAGTCAAGAGCTTCCTAACAACAAACTCAAGGCTCCAATAAGAGCAAGGCATGTTCTTAGCTTTTGAACCATATCCCAGACCACAATCACCATTTTAAATGTATCAACATTTGTATACATACACAAGAATTTAAAATATAAATATATAATATATTTTATAAAATTTCAAATAAGGGAGGCTTGTTGGAAAAAAGGTTTTCAGCAGGATCAGGGCAATATAGGTCAGTAATGCAGAGTGATAACAACTAAATTTATTATATATCTATCTGTATAAAATTTCACAGTAAAAGTAAAAACCACCTAAATATTTCTGAAAGGCTTTTCAAAAGAGCTCATGTATTTTGTCATAAGGATTTTTATTAGATATTCATATATATCATATTTGTTATGGACTATTTCTCATACATATAAAGCCATTTTGTAGTTATTTTTCTTAAATATAAATTTCAAATTATAAAAGGCATATTTAATATTAATCTTAGACTACATTATGCATAGAAGCTTTAAACATATGGTGTTTATCTTCTGTTAAATATTAAAATGCTCCATTATGTAAAATATCTTAACATATCCTTTTACTTAAAGTTACTTTTTAAAAAAAAATACAAAGTGTGGTTTTAAAAAGATGAATATTTTCCATATACAAAGACTGTCTAAAAACAACCCCAAATAACCATACATTTATTTACACCCAATATTTGGGTTCCTATTATTTTTAACTCATTTCGACATTAGTATTTTTTTACTGTAATTTTATGAAAGTAAAAATAAATTATATTGTTCATAGCCTCATTTTATGTACTTCAATTTAGAATGAAGTGTGATATTTCTTTCATGATCATAGGTTTAATTTACTCTATGCCACTCCTTGAAAAGAAAATACTCCTTATTGCATTCCTTTATCAAACAGATGTTTTGACTTCTGTAATGTCAAGGTGACAGTCACCCAATCCAATCAATTCTTGAATCATATGCAGTAGAAAAATAACATGTTTAAATTAACTCTAACCATCTTGACAAAATGAAGCAGGTGCTCAGATTAGTATTTCTAAAGCAAAGAAATCTATCTGTAAAAACTTGATTTACAGTAATTTTAACCTAATTTATTCTTCATTATAAGTAAGTGCACTACCCAAGAGATATGTGAATCATGATACTTAGTGAGATAAACATATTTAGAAAATTAAGATCATACAGATAATCTGTTACTCTCCTCGAACAAGGCATTTTAGAAATCAACTCCCTTGCTTTAAGTATAGTGATGTATATGTGTGAATAGCAGAGTTGTTTTTATTCATAGCATTTAAGAATGTTGCAATTATGGAAGACAAGAAATTTTTAATGATGACACTCAATTAGGTTTTCTGTAGTGCCCTCGAAGATATTTTCATAAAAGTAACATGTATGTTCATACAAGGATGTGGTTACAAACAAACATATTATTATATGTATTATGTATGCATCTACTACTTTTGTAATCTTCTCCATATATGTATCTTAGATATATAAATTTTATATAAATTATGTGTGGCTATTCATATATTTAATATATAATGTATAACAACATACAAAAATTCTTTTATATTTTTACATAAACAATATTGGAAATAATTTAGTTAAATTATTAAATAGTTAAATTATTATTGTTCTTTGGCAAAAATTCATTTTTAAGTGCCCTCTTCAATCTTTCATTTACAATAACAGTGATGTAATTTTCCAAAAAATTATGAATTTATGAGATATTTTGTTTAAAAGTCACATGTTTATTGTGTTTGGATAAAAGTTCCCTCCATTCTCACTGTTTAAATTTCTCTGTCACCTACTTTACCACTTTTATTCTTCCAAATTTGTCTTTTATATATCTATCACTTCATATCTACTGGGTCCATTTACTGATATTTGTATGTAAACTACAGTGAGACTGTTTACTGTAACATGAATGGCTTCTCAGGTTTACTCCCCAAATAGAACGGACTTTCTCCCCAACAGCCAACAATAGCTCCTAAAATAGGGGTGAGATTTAATGGACTCTTCTGATTATGTGCTGGGATTTTGATTGGGCTTCAACTTCTCCAAGTTTTGTACATGCAGAGCCAGCCTCTGTGGCTTCAGCTGCAATGCCATGTCCAACAGATACTGTTTTAACAAAGGCAGTTTACTTCTTGCTCTTGTAATTTCCTTTTTACCATGTAAATCTTATTATCTTACCATCTTTTTCTCTGTGATAATTCCTGAGCCCATGAAGAGGGCTTGTGATGTAGATAGATGTTCCATTATGCCTTATCACTTTGCAGTCCCTTCCTCTGCACAGTGAACAATTGTGGACCTCAATACTAGTCAGCATCTTATCAGCTGACTTGTTATGGTAGCTTCTATAGAGCACAGCTGGGTAAGACTGATGGTTAATTTTCTTTTTTATTTTATTGGATATTTTATGTATTTACATTTCAAATTTTATCCCCTTTCCCAGCTTCCCCTCTGGAACTTCCTTATTACATCTTTTCTTCCCTGCTGGAAGGTTACTTTTCTACCTTGACACTAGTCGTTGAAACTTCCTGGGCTTTGAAAGCTAAACAGCAAGAACCAGGCTTCCATGTTAGTAGCAGCTTGACTCTTTAGTGTTCTATGATTGTCTTTACTAATAAGGTCTATCATCAAGTCATGGTGACTCTCAAAGCTCAATGGTAAAATCGAGTAATAGTTGGAGACTCTATGGGGCCTCACCAACTAACATCTAGAAAAGGCAATTTATTCTTAGTTTGAAATTTTTTATTTCACAGGCATGTTGTCAGAGAAAGACATTGTCCTATGTTATATGATAATCCCATTTAAATTGTTTTATGCACATACATGCATACATTTACAAGGCTTTTAGAGTAAGTAGTAAGTTTCTGTTAAATTTTTCAGAGGTCTTTAATATTAACCCTTCCTATACCCCTTTCTCTTTTTGTCATCTCACCCCTACCACATTTAATTCTTTTTGCGCCACTATTTCTTATTATCTCAGCATAATATCTCCCTTCTTTCAAACCCCATGGCCATGCCACGGTCCTGTTAAATTCTCTGGCTTAATGGAATTTAAATATATAAATTTAAAGATTCAAAGACTCACATGAAAGACACAATATACTCTAGTTGTCTTTCTAGGTGTGAGTTATCTCACTTCCGATAATTACTAGCTCCAAACATTTATTTATTGTATGAATAGCTTTTCTGTTGCTGTGATAAAACACCAATACAATTCATAGAAGATAGATTATATTTAGATTTTTGATTCCAGAAGAATCTCTAAGTAGTGTATATGAAGAGTACTTGTGGAATGGAAACAGGCAGCTGGAGCAGGAAGCAGGTAGATCATGGCGTCAACTGAAAACATGAAGTGGAAGCGCAAACTGTGAGGATCAGGCTATGAACTCTCAATGCCTGCCCAAGGGACAAATTTTCTCCAGCAAGATTGTAGAATGTCTCCAAACAACATTACTAACTGGAATCCTAGTGTTGAAATATATGAGAATAGAGAAAAAAAAACTTATCTAAACGATTTTGGTCTCCATAGGATCATGTATTTATCATAATGCAAATTGTATCTAGTACTAATTTAAAACTATGAGTAGTTTTTCATAATCTGAATGTCATTCAAAAGTCTAAAGTCACTTTTGAGATTTAGTGAAATCTCTTTGTACACTGCAGAAATAAAAGAAACATATCAATCAAAAAACCGAAACACATATTTCGAATATACAATTGACACAAAATATACATTCCCATTCAAAAAGAGAGGAATGAAAGTAGAGTGAGAAAATATCTGAAAATATCAAAACTAAACATTGAAAACATCAAATCATTTAGCTCCATATTCTGTGTGTGATCATGTGCATGTGAACATGCACATGTGTATGAGTGTGTTTGCATGGGTGTGTGCTTTCTATTTTAAAGAGAGAAAGCACATAGAGTTGAGTGAGTAGGGAGGTCAGAAGAATATATAAAAAGTTGGGCAAGAAAAAAATAAAATCAAAATATAAATAAAATCATAAAAGGAAATTTTCATTCTAAGGTTTTTAGATTATTTTGTCTCTTCAGTCTTGTTGCTTGTACCATACCTCTTTTGTGTTAGTTGTATCCCTTGTACACCACTACTCTTGGAACATGTTTTATAGCTCTAGTATTTACAACATCTTGGGGTCAATACTGAAACCCCAGCTTCACTTTCACAGCATTTCATTAACAGGGTCATATTATGAAGGCCTGCCTGGTCTAGAACATATTATATAGTAAAAACTGGTCTGAAATTCAGAATACGCCTTCCTCAGTATCCTGAGTACTGGCATGCCAAGTGTGTCTGTCATACTTAACTCATGTAGGGATTTTAGAGTGACACTTAAATTGAGGCAAGTTTCTTAGGTTTTTAATTTGCTATACTAGTAAAACATTCCTGATGTTTACACTGAAGGCTCAATATAAACTCAAGTCTTGTACTATCTAGCAGTCTTTGAGTGAGTCAACTGGCCTAAAATTAAAGGAAAGACTTTCACAGCTGTCCTTTAAAATCACAGCTACAGGCTATGCAAAATATAGAGTTGCTACAGGGTAGGAGTCTAAAACTGATAAAGCAGACACCAAGAGATTGAGCAGCACAGGGTGTGTTTATTTTTAAAATCCATTTACTAAATGTAAGTGGGTTTATTCTGATTTACCTATTGTTTTCTGACTTTTCAATTCTCCAGGAGAATTCATTCACCTCCTTTGAATTTCTTTAAATTATTTCTCTGAAGTTTAAGATAATTTTTAGTAACATCATCATGCAATTCATATTTCCCCCCCAAAAAAACAAGAGAAAAAGTATATAGGAAGGCAAGATAAACACTACATTGAAACTATTGCTTTGTTTTATTTTGTTACAAAGGAGGGAAAGGAAAAGGATGAGGAGGAGGAGGAGGAGGAGGAGGAGGAGGAGGAGGAGGAGGAGGAGGAGGAGGAGGAGGAGGAGAAAGAAGAAAAAAGAAGAAACAAAAGCAAAAAGTTCTATAATGTGGTAAGCCCTACCAGACTTAATTCTGATATCTATTAGGATCAGTTGTTAGGAATATTTGTACATAGCCTTGATGACCTAAGTTTAATAACCCAATCTCACAAGTGAGAGAATTAAATTGTTTTCTAAGAGGTTTTTTTTTTTTCAGGAATTCATGTGTATATGAGTGACACAATTTCGTGAACACACACACACACACGCACACACAATGAATCCCTTGGGTCCATGGCACAGTTATGTTTGCTTTTAATCCTTTTATCAGCTTTTAACTGAATTAAATAGGTTAAGTAGTTTTAACTCATTCAGATATTTAGATATTTAATACTGTAGGTTTAAGATTTAGTAGTTTCTATTGTTCTTTTAAAATTTATTTATTTACATTGCAGTTATTGCCCCCCACTTGGTCCCTGATAGTGCAGTTCCTCATCCCATTTCTCCTCCCCTTTGCTTACAAGATGTGCAGTTACCCCCCTCCTGCTGCTTCCTCCTCCCACCAACCCTAGGCTTTCTCCTTCCCTGGGGCCTCAAGTCTCTTGAGGATTTAGTGCATCTTCTCCCACTGAGGCCAGACCAGGTAGACCTCTGCAACATATGTGCCAGGAGCCTTAGACCAGACCATGTACGCTCCTGGTTGGCCGCTAAGTCTCTGGGAACTTCCTGGAGTCCGGATTAGTTGAGACTGCTCGTCTTTCTATGGGGTTGTGCTCCCTTTCAGCTTCTTCAATCCTTCTTCTAATTCAAACATAGGGGTCCCTGATTTTAGTCTAATGGTTGAGTGTAAGTATTTGCTTCTGTCTCAGTAACTTGCTGGTAGGACCTTGTAGGGCCATGAAAAAGGTCTTGGTTTTGGTCGAAGTGCTGGCTGGAAATAGGCCGGAGACCCAATGAGCAAATCCAGAATCCTAACACGTGGTATGGAACTCCATTGACCTATAGAGTTCAGTAAGGTTCAGGGCAATGAAGGCCCACCCAAAGAGCACAGGTAGAGGGTATGGCTACAGGCCTCAGGCCCTAGAGAGATTTAGATACTAATGAGATACCTGAAGGCCAGTGGGCATAGCCAATTAAGCATTCTTCTTCAGCCCCTCCCCACTTTCTTCCTCCTTATTTAACTCAGGTCTGCACTGAGTTTCATGGGAGTGGGGTGAGGGCTTGGGGGAGGGGGTGCACCCAGACCATTTACATTCACCATGAACAATAAGCTCTTGTAAACACACAGACTCCCTCTTGTCTATTGAGGCCCTGCATGCATGTTGTGGAGGACCTCCCTGGGAACCAGCTGCAAGAACACCTTGAGGCATTCTTTCCCCCACAGGGCCTCTCAGAGGACAACTATGCCAGGCTTCCATCTGTAAGGACATCATAGTGTCAGTATTAGTGTCAGGACTTGGTGCCCCCACTCCATGATGGATCTCAAGTTGGGCTGGTCATTGGACAGCCTTTCCTTCAGTTTCTTCTCCATTTTTGTTCTGCAGTTCTTTTAGACAGCAGCAATGCTGGGACAGGAATTTTGACTGTAGTAACCCTGTCCTCCCACTTGAGGTCCTGTCTATTTCCTGGAGGTGGACTCTTCAAGTTCCCTTTCCCCAATGTTGGGCATTTTGGCTGGGGTCACCCACAATGAATCCTGAGAGTTTCTCACCTCCAGGGTCTCTGGTACTTTCTAGAGGGTCCCCCGACCTCCCACTACCCAAGGCTGCTTACTTCCAGTAATTCTTTTGGCTCTCTGGGGGTTCTCTCCTGTTCCCTACCCCCTATATCATCCTGTTCCCCTTTTCCTCTTGCACTCCCTTCTTCCACCCAGGTCCCTTCTTTTTTCTGTCTCCCATGATTATTTCCTTCCTCCTTCTAAGTGAGGTTGAAGCCTCCTCACTTGGGTATTTCTGCTTATTACACTTTTTATAGTCTGTTGTGTATATCCTAGATATTCTGTACTATCCCAGGGCCAGATGGTTTTAGTGCAGAAATCTACCAGACCTTCAAAGAAGAGCTAATACCAACACTCCTCAAACTATTTCATAAAATAGAAACAGAAAAAACACTACTTAATTTGTTCTATGAAGCCAGTTACTCGGATACATATACCACACAAAGACCCCCCCCCAAAAAAAGAAGAACTTCAGACTAATCTCACTTATGAATATTGATACAAAAATACTAAATAAAATTCTTGCAAACCAAATTTAAGAAGACATCAAAACTGTAATTCTCCACAATAAAGAAGACTTCCAAGCCTGCAGGAATGATTCAATATATAAAAATCCATGAACATAATACACTATATAAACAAACACAAGGAAAAATTTCACATGATCTTCTAATTAGATACTGAAAAAATACTTTGAGGAAAATACAGCATCACTTCATGTTAAAAGTCCTGGAGAAATCAGGAATTCATGGCACATACCTAAACATAATAAAAGCAATATATAGCAAACCAACAGCCAACATGAAATTAAATGAAGAGAAACTTGGAGCAATTCCAGTAAAATCCAGGACAGTACAAGCTTTCCCACTCTCTATCTATTCAATATTGTACTCAAAGTTCTAGCTAGAGCAATTAGACAACAAAAAGATATCAAGAGATACAGACTGAAAGGAAGAAGTAAAAGCATCACTATTTGCGGATGATACAATAGTATACATAAGCAGTCCCCGACATTCTACCAAAGAACTCCTATAGCTGAAAAACAACTTCAGCAAAGTGGCAGGATATAAAATTCACTCAAACTAATCAGTAGCCTTCTTTTATATGAATGATAAACAGGCTGAGAAAGAAGTTAGGAGCACAACACTCTTGATGATGGCCACAAATAATATAAAATATCTTGGTGTAACTCTTGCCAAACAAGTTAAAGATATGTACATCAAGAACATCAAATTCTTGAAAAATGAAATCCAAGAAGACTTCAGAAGATAGAAAGATCTCCCATGTTTATGAATTGGTAGGATTAACATAGTGAAAATGACCACATTATCAAAAGCAATCTACAGATTCAACGTGATTCCCATCAAAATTCCAACACAATTCCTCACAGACATAGAAAGAAAAATTCTGAACTTCATATGAAAAACCAAAACCACAGGATAACCTAAACAATTCTCAAAAATAAAAGAACTTCTGGAGGAATCACCATCCTTGACCTCAAGCTGTACTACAGAGCAATAGTGACAAAAATGACATGATATTGGTACAGAGACAAGTAAGAGGACCAATGGAATAGAATAGAAGACCCAGAAATGAACCCCCATACCTATAGTCACTTATTCTTTGACAAAGGAGCTAAAACCAGTTTTAGCTCTCCTGGGTTTTTTCTTTTCCTATGTGAAGTTGAGAATTGTTTTTCAAGATCTGTGAAAAATTATGCTGGGATTTTGAAGGAGATCACATTGAATCTGTACATTGCTTTTGGTAATATGGCCATTTTCACTATGCTGATCCTATAGATCCATGGGCAAAGGAGATCTTTCCATCTTCTGATTTCTGCAAGTTCTTTCTTTAGAGACTTAAAATTCTTGTCATACAGGTCTTTCACTTGCTTCATTAGAGTTAGACCAAGATATCATATCTTATTTGTGGCTTTTCAAAGTGTATTTTCTGCCTAATGTTTTGTCTGCCATTTATTGTTTGTGTAGAGGAGGGCTACTGATTTCTTTGAGTTAATTTAATATCCTGGTACTTTGCTCAAGGTGTTTATCAGCTGTAGGGTCCTGTAAGTATGCCATCATATCATCTGTGAATAGTGATACTTTGGCTTCCTTCCAATTTGTATCAAGGTGATATCCTTTAGTTGTCTTACTGTTCTAGCTGGAACTTCAAGAATATAGAAGAAATAAGTGGAAGTGGACAACCTTGCCCCCAATTTTTGGTGGCAATGCTTTAAGTTTCTCTCTATTTTATTTGACATTGGGTGTTAGCTTACTGTATATAGTTTTTATTGGGTTTAAGTATACAACTTGTTTCCCTGCTTTCTTCAAGACTTTTAACATGAAGGGGTGTTGAATTTGGCAAAACCTTTTTCTGTATCTATTGAATTGGTCATATATTTTTGTTTTTTGTTTCTTTCATTATGTTTATATGGTGGATTATGTTGATGAATTTTTGAATATTGAACCTCTCCTGCATTTCTCAGATGAAGCCTACTTAATCATTGTGGATGATATCTTTTCTTGCTGTGTTCTTGGATTCAGTTTGTATTTTATTGAGTATTTTTGCATCAATATTCATAAGGGAAATTGGTCTGAAATTTTCTTTTTTGGGTCTTCATGTGGTTTAGGTATTAGAGTGACTGTAGCCTCATAGAATGAGTTTGGCAATTTTTTTTGTAGTGGGTTGGCTAGATGCTGCTTGTATCTAATGTTAATACTGGTTCCTCAAGGCCTGATTTCCCAAGAGGTGAGTGTCCCTAAATGTGCCTCTGTGACCTTGGACCCAAGTTGCTTCTGATTTGTCAATAAAGATGAAGACAGTCAATAGCTAGGCAGAAGAGACATGGGATGGTAATGGTGGTGGTGGTGGTGGTGGTGGTGGTGGTGGTGGTGGTGGTGGTGGTGATAGTTAGGGTACCAGGAGAGAGAGAATAAAGCAAGGAATAGAAAAAGTCCCCATGGCTTGGGAGTCAAGAAATCATGGCCCTAAGGGTTGGCCAACTGGAGTTGAAAGCAGCCCAGATGAAGCATTACATGATAAGTCAGGTTATCAATAGGAAATAGATTTTAACATCATAGAGTATTGATATCTTCTCAGCTGTAGTGCTGATTAAGGGCTATTATAAATATAAAAATTGTGTGTATGTCTTTTATCCAGAAACTAAATGTTCAAAGACTGAATAAAAGCTTGGTATTGAGATTAAAAATTTCTACAACAGTTTCTTTTGGGTTTGTTTGTTTGTTTGTTTTGTTTGTTTGGTTTTGTTTTGGAATAGTTTGAGGATTATTGGTTTTGGCTCTTCTTTTAAAACCTTGTAGAATTCTCCACAAAATCTATTTGACCCCAGACTTTTTCTTTTCTTCTTTTCTGGTGGAGAGCCTTTTAATGACTTCTTCAATTTCCTTAGTGGTTATAGGCCTATTCAGATAGTTCGCTTGATCTTGATTTTCCTTTGATAGTTTGTGTCCAGAAAACCATCAAGTTCATTTCAATTTTCCAATTTGGTAGACATAAAGCTTTTTTGTTGTTGTTGTTTTTTGTTTTTTGCTTTTTTTTTTTTTGAGATAAAGCTTTTAAAGAAAAATCTAATTGTTCTTTGAATTTCTACAGTGTCCATTGCTATGTCTCCCTTTTAATTTCTGATTTAGTTAACTTGGGTAATGACTCTCTGTTTTTAGTTAGTATGTTGAAGGGTTTGCCTCGCTTGTTGATTTTTTTCAAAGAACCAGCTTTTATTTATTCTTTGTATTGTTCTCGTTGTTTCTAATTGATTGAGTTCAGCCCTAAGTTTGAGTATTTCCTGCCATCTATTTATCATGGGTTTGTTTGCTTTTTTCCCCCAAGAACCTTTAGTTGTAATTTCAATTCATTGGTATGAGAATGCTCCAATTTGTTTAGTACCTAATGCTATGAAATTTCCTCTTAACACTGCTTTCATAGTGTACCATAAGTTTCAGAACGTTGTGCCCTCATTTTCATTGAATTCTAGAAAGTCTTTAATTTCTTCCCTGACCCAGTGAGCACTGATAGAGAGTTATTCAGTTTCCATGAATAATTAGGTATTTATTTCTGTTGTTGTTAAAGTCCAGCTTTAATCAATGGTGATCTAATAAGATGCATTTTAATCTTCCTGTATCTATGGAGGCTTCATAAATATAATGTCAATTTTGGAAAAGTTTCCATGAGGTGCTGAGAAGAAGGTATATTCTTTTGTGTTTGGTTAAAATGTTCTGTAGATATTTGTTCTATTTGAAGCATAATATTTAGTTGTGTTATTTCTCTGTTTAGTTTCTGTCTTGATAACCTGTCCATTGGTGAGAGTAATGTGTTAAGGTCTCCCACTATTAAAATGTGAAGTTTGATGTGTAATTTAAGCTTTATTAATGTTACTTTTATGAATGGGTGTGCCCTTATATCTGAGGCATAGATGTTCACAATTGAGATGTCCTCTTAGTAGATTTTGCCTTTGATGTACTCCTGTCTTTTTTGTTTGCTTTCCGTTGAAAGCCTATTAGATATTAGAATGGATACTCCAGCTTGTTTATTGAAGCCTTTTTCTTGGAAAACATTTTTTTCAGATCTATATACTGAGACAATGAGTATCTTTGTTGCTGAGATGTGTTTCTTGCAAACAGCAGAATGATAGATTGTTTTTATCTATTCATTCTGTTAGCCTGTGTCTTTTTTTTTTCTTGAGGATTGAGTCCATTGAAGTTTACAGATATTAATGAACACTGATTTCTAAATACAGTTATTGTGATATTGGTGGTAGTTGTATGTGTGCATGTGTTTCTTTTCTGTTGGTTTTAATGGTGTGAAATTACTTATTTCTTGTGTTTTCTTAAGTGTAATTAGCATCCTTCGGTTGGGGATTTTCTTTTAGTATCCCATATGAAGGTGGGTTAGGAGGGAAAATGTATTGTTCAAATATGGTTTTGTCACAGAATATCTTGTTTTCTTTATCTATGATGACTGAATGTTTTGCTGGATATAGTAGTCTGGGCTGACATCTAAGGTCTCAGGACCTTGAAGGCCTCCACCTAGGCCCTTCTACCTTTTATAGTCTCAGATCAGCTGTAATTTTGATAGGTCTGCATTTATGTATTACTTGGCCATTTTTTTTTCATTTTAAAATTATTTCTTTCTTAAGTATATTTAGTATTTTGATTATTATATGGCAGAAGGATTTTCTTTTCCAGTCCTATCTGTTTGGTGTTCTGCAGGCTTCTTGTACCTTTATAGCCTGCTTTTCTTTAGGTTAGGGAAATTTTCTTCTATGATTTGTTGATGTTTTCTGTCTGGGCCTTTGAGCTGGGAATCTTCTTCTATTTCTATTATTCTTAGGTTTTGTCTTTTAATAGTGTCCCAAATTTTGTGAAAGTTTTGTGTCATGACCTTTTTAGCTTTTGCATTTTTTGACTGATATTTTGATTTTTTAAAATTGTATCTTCTACACTTGAGTTTCTCTCTTCAATCTCCTGTATTCTGTTGGTGATGATATGTCAGTACTTCCTGTTCTCTTTTTGAGGTTTTACATCTCCTGGATTGCCTCATTATGCCTTTTATTTATTGCTCCTATTTCCTTCTTTTCTTGGCTGGTTTTATTCATATTCTTCTCTTGTTTGATTATATTTTTCTGTATTTCTTTATATCTAATTGTTTTCTTTTTTAAATGCCTGTATGTATTTGAATGTATTTTCCTATGGGACTTATTTCTTTTCTCTTTACAAGTCTCTATCATCTTTATATGATTAGATTTAAGATCCTGTTCTCATGTTTCAGTTTCATTAGGATATCCAGGGCTTATCATGGAAGGATAGCTGAGATCTGATGGTGCCATATTGTCTTGGATCTTGTTGATTGTGTGCTTAGGCTGTTCTTTAGGCATCTGGTAGTTCCTGGTGTTGGCTAGATGATCCCAATGGTAGAAGGACTTCTTGGGAAATTGGAGGGAGCAGTGAGCCAGACAATGGAGGTCAGGGTACTCAACAATACAGGCTCTGTCTCCAGCAGATTGTACTCTGTGGATTGTGTCCCAGTTGGACCCAATTTGGATGGTGGGCAGATCTGAATGGGATGGAATTGGTGGAGGAGGGTTACAAGATGATTAGTCTTAGGACCCCTGAAAGTTTCCACATGTAATTGGGGCGTTCTTGGGGTCTCTTGTGTGTCTTCCTGGTTGAAGATTGAGCCCAGAGTTAAACAATGGGGATCGGTGTCCTCTAGTGTCCCACTTGTGAGCCTCAGTAGTTGTCATGTGTTAATACTTAAGAGTAATCAAAGACACTTATTAAGTAAATAAAATGTAGCAGATAATCTCAGTAATCTCAGCTGCTTAATGATGTGCTTTGTGTGATTAAAGAAGCAGAACAGGAGTTAAGAGACATATACTCTGGTCAGGATCTTGTTGACTGTTTTCTTATTTTCCATGGTGAAATTTTGTAACATAATTATAACTAAGTTTGTTTTCCCATTAGAAAAGGAAAAGTCCACAAGTATAGTCACTAGTAAAGATGAAGAGAAATGTAAAATGATATATTTTACATTTTGAAAAACATGGTGTATTTTAGATGGATAATAGGAGCTATTGTTTCTTCATATATGAAAACATATATGTTTGAAATTATAAGTTATATAATGAAAATTACACTTTTAGAAGCTAAATTTGTCACCTATGCTAGCGGAAATAAAATTGGAGTATATCCAAAATGAACTAAGCAGTGACTAAGGAAAGAGAAGATGAATAGAATTCAAACAGTATTTGAAGAAACATGTTAAGAGAATATATTGACTAGTAATGTATGCTGATTGAAGAGTGTCTCTGTACCAATCTCAGAGTTTCTAAACTTAAACCCAATGAAAGGTGATATGATGTACTGAAAACCTAAATTTGCTTGAGAAGTTCAAAGAAAGCTGAAATGTTATGTAAACAACAAAGTGTCAAGGTTAAGAGAAAGGAAGATGATACTCTATATGGCTGAATATAAATAATTATATATAGATTTATATATGTGTACATACACTTAGGTAGTTTCTCTTATTATTTTCATTTGAATTTTACATTCAAAACACTATCTTCCAGTATATCAGATATGTGCATGTTTTCTCTGAGACACTTACTATTCACACACTAAAAAACTACTTATTTTTTATACTCTATTAAAAGCTAAATCTTTTATTTCAGTAAATAAAAACTAATCTTAATGCTTTTAAAGGCCACATTTAAAGATTTCTGTCAAGATGAAGTGTTTCAAATGAAAGGAGTGCTTTACAAATTTCAACAATAGCAGAATAGATATGGATAGTACATTCATGCCTGACTCATGGTTTCCTTTCCATTTTGAAAGGGCTGAATAAAAAGGTATTTAAGACAGGACTTATTTCCTTAAAAATTAGTGCATAGAAAAGACTTTAAAATAAGATCTTTGGCACTATGTATAAAATGTCATTAAGAGTGCTTATTTTTAATATAATTATTCTGGCTTGCATTGTTTGTTAGTCCCAATCATTGTTGATAGCAGTGACACTGCTATCAGAGTGAGAGTTGTAGTCAGAAAGCATTGTGACAGTGTCTTCTTAAAAAGAACTGGAAGAAAAATAATCTATTATTGTAAAGTATTCTTACTTCTTGAAATTGCTAGCCCCTGTTACACTAAAGGGGTAATGAATAATGGTAACATATTGAATAAGTAAACTCTATTGCCTCAAATAGAATGTTTTATCTTTTGTCTCAAAAGAACTCCTAAAAAAGCAGAATAACCTAATATTTGAAGATGAATGCAAGGAAAAGCTGGAAATTCAGGTTTCAATTTAGTGTGCAAGTGATAAACTTGGTATTTTTTTTAGATTTCTCAATAAAGTACATCTTATTATCTGTCGGATGGTGACATAATACTAGAAAACTGTCTTAGCTTTTACCAATAAAAATTTAAAAGAATAAAATGAAGGTTAAAGAAATGAATATATTTTTCATTTCATTTTGCAACCAAAGGATTTAATAGAGTATCCAGTAAATAATAGATTAGACAAGATTCACATTTGTTTTTCTTTATTAATATGTATATAATGTAATTATATTATATAATGTATATGATGTTATGTTTTATAACATTCTGTATGTAAGTGCACATATATACACGTATAAACACAAATACCCTGATGAAAGTGACTCTGAACTATGGGACTTGACTTTATCCCCTTTCTTTTCTACACCTGATGGAAACTATTGCAAGGAAGCATGTGTATTTGGGTGATCTGCCCTACTACTTGTCCAGACTCCTTGTCTTTCTCAGAAGCTGTTTTGTCCTCTTCTTGTGTTTTTCCCTATATGCTTTCTCTGCTCTTTTCATTCTCCTTCTCTATCTCATCTATTTACTTATCTTTAACATTTATTTAGCCAAAATGCAGGTATATCTTGGGCATTTTTTCCTATTCTGTGGATATATGCATAGGCTCTATTCCTAACTACTTGTTATGCAAATAAATTAATAAATACTATAAGGAAAGCTTTTATTGAGAGTCTATTTATTAGTAAAACCAATATATTCATCTTTCTCTATTCCATATTACTTCAATAAAAGTAATATCTTCAATTATATTACTTTTCTTATGTTTTTGTGTTTATTTTTATACTTTTTAGTTTTTGCTGTCACCCTCATTTAAGTTCTTCTTATGGTTTATTAATATTCATGGCAATTCATTATGATAGAAACGTCTTACTTTCCAGAATACCAGAAAATTTACTGGATCACAAACAATAGTTAATAATACACCTTGAGGTCACATAAACTTAAGGATGTGATCATGTTGTGTATTCAGACTGTTTGCTTTGCCTACTTTTAAGAGTACAATGTAACAATCAACCTACCATGCTATAAGTTTACATGTAATCAACTCAAGCTAATGCAATGCTGTACTCTTAAATTATATACTCATTCATGTCCCTGACTCAATAATAATACATAAATGTTCCATAGTTCTCTTGCAAAAAAAAAAAAAAAAAACCACAGAAAAAAAAGACCAACCAACCAATCATCAACCAACCAACCAAAAAATGTCAAAAGTAATTGTATACCAGGAATGTTGAATATAACATATGGATAATTTATAGTTTTTATGAAAATGGCTTTTGATAGCTCATACAGAGTGGTAGGTACTACTTGAAATGATTACAACACATAGCCTTGTTGATGTAGGTGTTGACTTGCTGGTAGAAGAGTGTACTAGAGGTGGGGTTTGATGTACCAGGAGACCACTCAGTTCAGACTCTCTTGCTGCTGTCTGACATATATATCTGGATATAGCCACTATGACTGACTTCATGCCACAATGTTCCCCACAATGAGAATAATAAACTAATCTTCTGAAACTTTGAGTAAACCTTAATTAAATGGTTTCCATTATAAGAGTTGTTATGCTTTGTGTTTCTTCAGAACAATAGAACACTGACTAAGGAAGAAGATAATGCCAGGGACTGAGATATTCTTGTGATAGGGCTACCCATGCTTTTTGTGGTAGAATATAGACTTTGTAAGTTTTGATTAGGAAGGCAGCTGAAAGCTAAAAGTGTGTCTTAATGTATAATACTTGTAGAAATAGGGAAGAAAGCTGTTCTAAGAGCAATTGTGAGAGTCTGGCTCAAGAGATTTCAAATGAGAATATTAATAAATGACCTAGGGACCATATTTACAATATTTTAGTGAAGAATATGGCTGCTTGCTGCTCCTGTCCAAAAAAAATCTGCTCAAAGTTAAAATGAAGAGTGTAGGATTAGTGGAATTGGTAGAGAAGATTTCAAGCCAGCCTAATATTGACTTTGTCTTATAGATATTGGTGGCTACTCTTATGCAAATCTGTAATGAAAAAGAACAAACTCAGTAAGAAAAATACAAAACATAAAGATTGAGAATAAAAAAAAGCACCAGGAAGTATAGTCAACAAATCCAGTGCTCAAGGACATAAAATTTTAAAGAAATGTCTTATGGAAAATTTTAAAGAAATATCTTATGGTAAATGGAATAAAGGGAGAAATGGTCCCTGGGTAAAAACACACCCAGCTAAGCTTCCAATTTATGAAAAGGAAAAATAATAAAAAAAGTCTTAGTCAGTGAAGAAACCCATCAAAAACAGAAAGGTAATTCAAATGAAATTGAACTAGGGTCCATGTTCCACCACCACAAAACATTGTAAGTTAGCAGCTTTGGCCATGTAGTTCTGTCTTTAGTGTCAAGGATATCAGAAAGTGGTTATGGAATATTTCCTCATGACTAAAGAAAGCCTCTGATCCCAGAATTGTATCCTAGATGTTCTTCATAGAGGCACAGGGAGGTCTTTGTGTGAAGCTGTGAAGTTTACACCTGGATTGTCATGGAGACCTCAAGATGTTGGAAATGCCAGAGCCTCCTAAGAAATATCTGCCAAGGAAAACTGCAAACCAGGTGAGGAACTAGCCAAAGAAAAAGAAGGGTGTTGGAGCCAACAAAGTGAAAGGAGTTGGACATCTGCAGAATATTTTGAAATCAAATAGAGAGATGCATAGTTTGGTGATTGTCCTTATGGTTTTTATTCTTGCTTTGGTTCAATCTCTCCCACTATGCTCTATTTCCTCCTTTTTAGAATGGCAAATTATATTCTTACCATTGTGTGTTGCAAGTATGTGATGTGCTTTTTGATTTTGATTTTACAAGGGGTCATAGTTAAGAGATTGCCATGACTCTCACAAGAGACTTTTTTTTTTTTACTGTGTTGAGTTTTTTTTTTGTGAACATTTAAGATCATTTATTCCAAATACTAAGAAAACAAATCTTCACTCAGTGAATGGAACAATGAACTGAACAGATAGTTCTGAAAAAAAAAAAAAGAAACACAAATGGTCGATTAACTCTGCCAAAGGGTTTGACATTCTTAGCTATCAGGGAAATGCAAATTCAAGCTTCTTTGAGATTCCCTTTCATCCCAGCTGGATTGGTTGCTAAGAAAAATAATAAAACACATTGGGAGGTGGTGTCACATGCCTTGAATCCTAGCACTTGGGAAGCAGAGGCAGGTGAATCTCTGTGGGTTCCAGGACAGCCTGGTCCATAGAGCCAGTTTCAGGACAGCCAGGGCTTCAGAGAGAAACCCTGTTTTGAAAAACCAAACCAACTAAACAAACAAAACAAACAAAAATCCAAGTGCTCACAAGGACATGGAGAAGAAGAACTATTATTTATCTTTTGTGGGAGTATAAACTGGCAGAAATCAATATAGAGGTTTCTGAATAAAATTGAAAATATAACTATCAAATAAGCCAACTTACATATCCACATTTACTGCTGCAATGCTTTCAGTGAATAAGGAGCAGGACTAGACTTGATGTCCACCAATAGATGAATGATAAAGGTAATGTAGTGTATATAAATAATGGAATTTTATTCAGGCATAATAGGAAATAAAACCATTATATCTGCAGTAAAGTGGATGAAACTAGAAATGATTATATTATATAGCAAAATATCTCAGATATAGAAACACAAATACTCCATGTTTTCTTTCACATGCAGATTTGTGGTTTGTGTGTGTGTGTGTGTGTGTGTGTGGTTCATGAAGCTAGAAAGTGTACAATGATAGAAAGGAAAAAAATCTTAAGGGAGGACGGAAAAAGGGTAAAAGAATACATGCAAAATGAAAGAAGGAGACATTTAACAAAGGAGACAGCAGTGCAGGAAATGGGCCTGGTGTAGTGAAGATGAGGACTGACTAGAAGGAAGAATTCATGAAAATGTTACTTATTGTAACCCAATACTTTTCGTGCTAACTTTTAAAACTAATAAAAAAATGAAGAGGAAAACAAATGTTTAAAACAGCTGCACATTTTAGAGAAATGGATAAATTTCTGGGTTCATAAATCTATAGAAATTAAGGAACTTTTGGCAGATTACAGAGATCCATATCAAGCATCAAGAGTGAAGCAGCTGTGTAAGAAAAAATATCTCCACAAATAAAATCTTAGGGCTAGATGGAGTTTACCTTAAGAAAATTTTCCTGTCCAATTAGTTTAAATATCAATACAACAAGAAGCTTGTGATTGGATAGGGAAAAGGAGGTAGAGTTAAGAGTTGGAGAGACAGGGAGTGACTTGGGAGAAGGAGGAGGAGGAAGATGGAGGATGAACAGAACGATTCAGATTGTGCATGGCTTTAAATAGCCACAGATAGCTATAATATCATATAGTGATAGACCAATTGGCATAGCTTGTGTAATCTAGGTGGGCAGCTTGTATCATTAGCAATGACTCTGAAATTATTGTGTGGCATCTTGTAAATTGAGAATTTATTGATATAGAAATCTAACTAATTAATTATAAGCTTCAAGAGTTTTGAGTTTTTTTAGTTAAAGGAATTTGTGACAACCAGCTACAGGGAGTAGATGGCTGAGAAGGTACAGGAAGCTCTGAGGCAGGCAAACCGGAGCTGGAAATACTGTTGCCTGGGGCTGGCCTAGAGGCAGCGAGCCTGCTGGGTATAGCCTGGGAACTTGACACCATCTTAATATTTCACACAACAAGTGGCAAACCAACGTGTTGGGCAAGAATCCACTAGAAATGTAAGATTATTAGCCTGGGAGTTACAGTTTTATTTTTTAAGTGAGTAGTTGGGTACTGTGAGTTGCTGAGACAAGTCACATGGACTCAAGTGCAGAAACATTGAAACAAAGAAAGAGAGCTCTGACCCATGCTGTGGAAAGAGACAAGATAGCTGACCTGAGTCAGAGAGCTGGAGTACAGAAGCTGCCTACATCTTGGGGCAGATATTGATTTAACTGTGAATTTACAATATTGAGATTATTTGCTTTTAGGATAGATTTATATACAGATTTTGTCCGAATCACATGAGGAATTTTGCCCGTGGTTCAGAACTAAGATAGGGAAAATTAGTCACTATTTCTCTAAGTAGAAAGGACAATGATAATTCCATGCTATAACAGGTATTAATTAATAATAACTGTGGCTTCAGGTAGAGAGCTCAACAAATATTATAACAGGTATTAATAATACCTGCTATAACAGGATGGCTGTTCTAGACAGAGAGCTTAACAAGTAAAAAATACCTGCTTCCTATAGGCAGACATTAGCGAAAGTTTGAATTTATTGCTATTTTATGTATGCAAAAGCAATTTTATTTAGCCATAAAAGTGAAATTATATTATTAGCAGAAAAAATGGATGACAATAGAATTACTACATTAAGTGAACTAAGCAGACTCAGAAAGACAAATATCACATGTTTTCTACTATACATAGATCCTGGATTTCACATAGATAAGTAAATTGTGATGATAGATGCCATAGAAATAAAAGCAAAATTGTCTAGATATATAAAGAAATTAATGAAAGAGGAGAAAGAGAAAAGAGGGATGGGGGAATCATGGCTAAAGAATACAATACAATGTACAATAAATATAAAGGAACTAAAAATAAGCACACTAAATACATAAATAAACAAAAGGTTACCAATGATGGCAGCTTGGCCCTGCACTCTTGCTATATATACTTCATATACCAAATATATGATATCAACATTCCCACTGACTTATCTGTTATATAAAATATCATTAATATAATATTTTTATATCACACCTTAGAGTTTTAATAATTATTTTAATTGTATTCAATTTATTTATTTATTCATTTTTATGTCATTTTACCAGTGTGCAGATTCATGGTGTTCACATCTTACAACATTGTCATTGTGCATATTATATAGAAAATTGGTATCTCAACGATTTTCACAATGTCTTTAAGAAATTACAAGATATTTCAGAATAAAAGGATATGTGGACATTTTAAATCATAAAGTATTTCAATATATATACTCAGTTATCCAAACAAATTATATATATATATATATATATATATATATATATATATATATATAGCCAATACAGACTACTCATCTACTCATGATTTGTGATGGTTCAAGAATTCTTTGCATGTTTTATGATGGGAGAATGTAACTAACATTCAATAGAACCCTTTCCAAATATTTTACATTTTAACTTAGACTGGGGCAGCAATGCCTTGTGTGTTACTGTCTTGGTGTGGGAAACAGGAGCTGTGAAGCAAAAGGTGAAGCATCTAGTTCACTGCAGTGGACCTGCAGTTAAGATCTGGTATTCGGCTTCCAGGTGTATGAGGGTTTGTATTGTTTTTGTTTGTTGAAGACCAGCCTTAGTCTGTGGTGATCTGATAGGATGCATGGGATTATTTCAATCTTCTTGTATGTGTTGAGGTCTGTTTTGTGACCAATTATATGGTCAGTTTGGGAGAACATACAATGAGGTGCTGAGAAGGTATATACTTATGTTTTAGGGTGAAATGTTTAGTAGATATTGGTTAAATTCATTTGGTTCATAACTTCTGTTAGTTTCACTGCATCTCTGTTTAGTTTCTGTTTCCATGATATATCCATTGTTGAAAGTGGGGTGTTGAAGTCTCCCACTATTTTTGTATGTGGTGCAATGTGTGCTTTTATGAATGTGGGTGTCCTTGAATTTGGAGCATAGATGTTCAGAATTGAGAGATACAGGCAAACATTTATCTTAGAGCCTGATCCACTGGTATTCTGCTCTGGAAGTTATCTCCTGTAACAATGAGTTCAAGGCTATTCCCCACTTTCTGCTTTATTATATTTAGTGTATCCAGTTTTATGTTAAGATATTTGATTCACATGGACTTGAGCAGGGTGATAGTTATGGATCTATTTTCATTCTTCTATATGTATTCCAGTTAGAATTAGACAAGTACCGTTTGTTGAAGATGTTTTATTTTTTCCATTTTATGGTTTTTCCTTCTTTGTCAAAAATCAAGCATGTAGATTTATTCTGCATCTTTGATCCAATTTCATTGATCAACCCATCTGTTCTTATACTAATACTATGCAATTTTGACTACTACTGTTCTGTAGTATAAATTAAAGACAGGGATGTTGATACCCCCAGAAGTTATTTTATCATTCAGGATTATTTTAGCTATCCCAGGTTTTTTGTTTTTCCATATGAAGTTGAGAATTTCTATGTCAAGTTCTGGCTCTCAAAAATCTAAAGGCTCATAGCAGTGGTGATATGGAACCCAAAGAAGCCATCTCCTATAGCCAGGCAAGAACCCCAGTAGAGTGATAGAGAAACTAACTCAGCCATAAACTTTTGACCCAAAATTTTTCCTGCCTAAATCAAATTCATAAATGGTCATGGAAAAAAGACTAAGGAAGTGGCCACGCAATAACCAGCCCAAATAAAGATCTATCGCATGGGTAAGCTCCAATGCCTAACATTGCTAATGATACTCTATTTAACTTGCAAGTAGGAACCTAGTGTGACTGTCTTATGAGTGGCTCCACCCAACAGTGACCCAGTCAAATGTACAGTTCCATCACCAAACATGGGGTGGATCTTGAGGACTCTTATAGAAGAGTAGAGGGCGGGAGATTGAGGGCCCCAAAGGGAATGAATATGCTACAGGAATACTAACAGTACCAAATTACCTGAATCCTTGGGGGAAATCTCAAAGACCGAATCACTAACCAAAGAGCATACAAGAGTAGGATGGGACCTACTTCAACCCTGGCAAATATGTAGTAGATATGTAGCTCGGTCTTCGTGTGGGTCCAGAACAACTGGAGCAGGAGCTATCTAAAGCTGTTGCCTGTCTGTGGAATCTGTTCCCCTAACTCAGCTGTCTTGTCTGACCTCAGTGGGTGAAGAAGCACCTAGTCCTGAAGAGACTTGATGTATCAGGTTGGGGGGATACCCAGGGGTCTTCCATTATTTCAGAGGAGAAGCGAAGAGGTAGGGGAAAAAGACTGTGGGGGTGAGAACTGGGAGGATGTACAGCGATCAGGATGTATAGTGAATAAATAAATTAAAAGAAATATAAGAAGCACAGGCAAACAAAGTGAACAGGGATAAAAACACAAAATATAGACACATACACACATGCATAAAAACTTAAAATTAGAAGACCTAACATACAAAAAATGCCCAAAGAAAGAAAGCAATATGAGACAAGTATGCAATAAAACCATTGAGTTAATTTTGTATTGACCATTTATTGCTGGCTATGAGACTATCCATAAGAGTGGTCAATATAACCATTGACACTCTATTTAAAATAAATAATTTTTTCTTGAAAGTGGATAACAATTGGAGATAGCTTCTTGCTTAGGGCCGAAAGCCTGTGTCCAATTCCCCCCTTTTAGCACTGTGTCTTCCTTTTGATTTAAATCAGTGCATGTCGCAAAAGTCCTGTCATGTCTGGAAGACACTATTTCCTCAGAGTAATCCAACTTTCTTTATTCCTACAATCTTCCAAACTCCTCTTCTACATAACTACCTGAACAATGAAGGAAGAGATTACGTGAAGACATTTCATCTAAATTGAGTGTTCCAAAATCTCTCACTCTATACTTATAAAGATGAGGGTGTCTGTGTTTGTTCTCATCTACTGCTAGAAATAAAACTTCTCTGATTATGGCTTAATGAGGTACTAATCTATAGTCATTGCAGAAAGTTGTTAGGAGTCATTTTATTTCTACGTTCTTTTAGCAAGCATTTGATTTTCCCCTTGGTCCATGGCCTATACAGTCTCGAGTTTTTGCCCACTTAATTGGTGTTGGGTGTAAGTTCTATCGCATGGAGTACACCTTCAACCCAATGAGAGAGTAGTTGGTCACTCTCCCAAGCTTAGTGCTATTGTATAAGAATATCATGAAAACAAATCATTATTACAGATCACAAGGTTTGTAATTGGGTTGGTGTTATCTTTTGCCTCTGGGCACTATATATAGTACCTTCTAGTGCCATAAACACAGTCAGTAGGTATGAAGGCCCTAATTATGTACCAGTTCAACTGTTTTATGTTCAGTGAGATAAGTGTTGTTTTTAGCACTAGGGTTTCACCATCAGTTTATGGAGAACAAGCAACACCCTTTGCAATAGCTTGAGATGTTTCAACATTTCCATGAGTCCTACTAGCCATTGACTTGACTAAATGTAACCTATTCTTAGCCTTGGAGTTTTTACTTGGTGGCAAATGTGTCCAGTTGGGGACTTGTCCTCCCATTGATTGGTGGCTACATTTAGATTTTATACATATATTATATAGGATTTCTCCTAGCTCCATTCATTTATCTGTCAATTTCATAATTTTGTTTTTTGTTAGAGCTGAATAGTATTCTATTGTGTATATATACCAAATTTCTATTATACACTCATCCATTGCTGGATGTGTAGATTGTTTCTAATTTCTGGCTATTATGAATATTGCAGCAGTGAACATGATTGAGCACATGTCTCCATTGTAATATAAAGCCTTATTTGAATGTGTGCCCCAGAGTTGTATGGCTGGACCTTGAAGTAGAGCAATTCTAATCTTTGTAAAGAACCACCATATTGATTTTCATAGGGGCTATATAAATTTGTACTCCCACTTGCAATGAATAAGTATTATCCTTTCTCCAAATCATGACTAGCATGTTTTATTGATCTTGGCTATTTTTGATTGGCATAAGATGAAATTACAAAGCAGCCTCTATTTGTATTTTCCTGTTGACTAAGAATGTTGAATATCTTCGTTTCTCAAATTTTGAGAACTTTTTGTTTTCTTTTCTTAATGTGACATGGACACATTATTGGTGACTTGATATTGATTTTTATTGTGTTTGAACCAACTGCATTTATTCATCTTCAAATATTTTATTACAAAAGGGTAGAAAACAGAAAGATAAAGATGTTGAAAAGCTATCTACTTCCATTTTATAATTCAGAAAGCTAGAAAATATGTCAATCAAACTGGTTATAAATGGTAGTATTGTTTGGATCCTAAGCATAAGAAACTTTTCAACAACTTTGTATTTGAAAATTATTTTTTAAACTATTTTGTGTTAGCTTTCTGTTCATTCAATATGACCAAGTCTTTGCAACTTGTTTTTAATATTTTTCTTGATGTTTGAAAATTTGAGCTTTTAAATAACTGTTAAACAAATTATGATTTTTTCATTTTCCTCTGAACTTTGCTTTCCACATTTGGCTATTCAAACTTTTAGTTAGAGTAATTGCAATTGTCCATGTTTGTAGCATAGTTTTTAGATATCTGTACTATCTTAAAATCACCATGATGGGTTATCAACTTGACACATTTGGAAGGAACTTCGAATGTTGAATTGTTTCTATTGGCCTGTGTCAGTATGTGTGGACTTTTTTTTAATTACTAATTTATGTAGGAGGATCTGGTCCTTAGTAGGTAATATTATTGCCAGGCAAGTGGGCCTGAGCTACACCACAAAGGGAGACAAGTAAGCCAGGGTAAAGCCAGCTAGTAAGCAATGTCTCTCTCTAAGTGGTTTGTGGATCAGTCCTTAACTCTAGGCCTTACTTTGAGTTCTCACTGTCTCTTCTCTCAATGACTGACTGTAACCCATAAGCTAAAATAAACCACTTACTTCTGAAGTTGCTTTTAGTTGTGGTATCACATCAAGAGAAAAGCAAACAAAGATACTTAGGCAGAGGCAAGTGGATTTCTGAGTTCAAGGCCAGCCTGGTATACAGAGTGAGTTCAAGGACAGCCAGGGCTATACAGAGAAACCCTCTCTCAAAAAAAAGTGATACTTATAAATTAAATTTACCATATTGCCTTTTAACCTCAGTTTCTTCTTTTTACACTTATTTATTATTTTTAATGTATCATTAAAATTCTTGTTTATAAATAACATTTTACTTTCATCTATAGAATTCATTTTTAGTTTCTTAAATATTAAAAACAATAGAAAAATCTTACCTGTATTTGTTTGGGGTACTATCTTTTAACTGTATTGGAATCCATTAAAAAAAAAAAAAGGTCCACACATACTTGTTTCCACTTGGGACTTTTAAAAGAAGTTCCAGGGTTCTGTTTGTCTCTGCAAGCATTAATGACAAACTGTTCCATTTGAACCTAAATTTTTTGAGTAATGAACATAAAAATTTATGTATTCATATAACCATGAACATACACACATATGATTACAATACTTACCAAATTGTTGACTTTGTTTCTAATTAGAAAGAAAACTATCTTTGTAGATCAAAATCTCATCCTGAGCATTTGCAACATTTATAAAACCCTGCTTTTCTTGATATCTGATCCTTACTGCCTCCAATATCCCAACAGACACTGTGTGTGTTGATTGAATTTCAGCAGCTTTCTGAGAATCAGACATCTTTTAAATTTAGGCCCTTGGCAAGAACAATGACAGACTTTGATATAACACTAAATGTGTTTGGCTGAGGCTGTCACATGGCTATAGAAAACTAATGGTGAGTGACAGAAAGTCAGAATGTCACTCCAAGGCAAGTATAATCTTGCAAGATGTTACCTATCCGTAAGCTAAAGAAGTAAGAATACCATACAGAAAGTTAACTACAAGTTCTCTAAGATAACTTGAAAGTAAAAGACATGCTTTTTAAAATAAGTATTTAAATAACATTTGTTGATACTTTTCTCATTTGATCCCACCATGAAAATTAGAAGTGAAATTTTCATCTCAAGTACTTCACTGAATGGTGAAAACATTAAAAAATTTAAAATAATGTTGTGATTTAATAGTAACAATAATAGGCCTTTTAAATATAAAATTAATAGATAAATCTCTTTTTTAAAAAAAAACAAGTAACATGTATTGGTAATAATAGAGCTTTCAAGTTGACATTATAAATGTGTTATACTGGTATAATGCCTATGAGAGTAACAATATTCATCTAACTTTTATATCAATAAGAAGCTCATACCAATAAAAACCTTAAAATTTGTAATCAAAGTAAATTGGTGCCATTTAAGAATTTATATCTTCATCTTGATAATAATTGTACAGATTTCTACTAATAGGTTATGGCTATGCAATAAACCCTAGCTAATCCTCTCTATTCCCACAAAAGCACTACTTTTCCCTAGAAAGACAGCCCAACATTTACCACCTTAGTCCCCAAGCCCAAGGAATAGGGGCACTGACTCTCCATTAGTTTCTTCAAGCTGATTATGGGCATTGAGATATTAGAAGAGGAGTGGGGGGAAGAGCAAATTGATAAGCCTCTGATGCTGTGTCTTCACGGCATCCAGATGGAATTCTTGGACCTCAGAGGTTTGAGCAGGTCTGCCCAGCTTGCCTGATGAGTAGATACACCAAGGCTGATCATTGTGCAATATACGGTTCTCAAAATAAATTTTAGTATCAAGATAGTTTTTTTTTTAAGAGGGCTGACATTTTATTAAGGATGTTGGTTCTAACTGCTTTTCTTTTTTTTCCCCTCTTTTATTGGATATAATATTTACATTTCAAATTTTATCCTCTTACCTCATTACCCCCACCACCCAGGAACCCCTTATCCCATCCCCCTCCTCCTGTTCTATAAGGGTGTTTACCCACCTACCCCCCAAGCCCCCTCCCCACACTCAGAATCCCCCCCCCTCAGTGTTCAGCCTTCATGGTACCAAAGATCTCGTCTCCCAACTATGCCCAACAAGGCCATCCTCCCCTACATATACAGCTGGAGTCATGTGTCCCTCCATATGTGCTCCTAGGCTGGTGGTTTAGACCCTGGGGAGTTCTGGCTGGTTGGTATTGTTGCTCTCCTCATGGGGTCACCAACCCTTTTGGCTCGTTCAGTTTACTCTCTAATTTCTCCATTGGGAACCTTTGATCAGATTAATGGTTAGCTGTGAGTATCTGCCTCTGGGTATGTCAGACTCTGGGGGAACTCAAAGGAGACAGCCTTATCAGGCTGCTGTCAGCTTTCCCTTCCTGACATCCATATCAGCGTCTATTTTTGGTGACTGCACATGGAATGAATACCCAGGTGGAATGGTCTCCATACAACCTCCCCTTCAGTTTCTGACCCACACTTTGTCTCCATATTTGCTCCCTTGGGTATTTAGGTACTCCTTCTAAGAAAGACCTAGGCATCCTCACTTGTCCTTTCTTCTTCATGAGCTTCATATGGTCTGTTAGTTGAATCTTTGTTGTTTCAAACTTTTGGGCTAATCTCCGCTTATCAGTGAGCAAATACCATGTATGTTCTTTTGTGATTGGATTACCTCACTCAGGATGATATTTTCTAGTTCCATTGATTTACCTAAAAATTTCTCAAATTCATTATTTTTAATAGCTGAGTAATATTCCATTGTGTAAATGTACCACATTTTTTTGTATCCATTCCTCTGTTGAAGGGTATCTGGGTTCTTTCCAGCTTCTGGCTATAATAAATAAGGCTGCTATGAACATAGTGGAGCATATGTCTTTGTTATATGTTGGGGCATTTTCTGGGTATATGCCCAGGAGTGGTATAGCTGAGTCCTCAGGTAGTGCTATGTCCAATTTTCTGAGGAACCACCAGACTGACTTCCAGAGTGGTTGTACCAGCTTGCAACCCCACCAACAATGAAGGAGTGTTCCTCTTTCTTCACATCCTCACCAGCATCTACTATCACCTGAATTTTTGATCTTAGCCATTCTGCCTGGTGTGAGGTGGTATCTCAGTGTTGTTTTGATTTGCATTTCCCTGATGACTAAGGATATTGAGCATTTCTTAAGGTGCTTCTCCGCCATTCATGTTTCCTCAGTTGAGAATTCTTTGTTTAGCTCTGTACCCCATTTTTAATGGGGTTATTTTGTTGTTTGGCGTCTAGTTTCTTGAATTTTTTTGTATATATTCGATATTAGCCCTCTAACAGATGTAGGATTGGTAATGATCTTTTCTCAATCTGTTGGTTGCCGTTTTGTCTTGTTGACAGTGTCTTTTGCCTTACAGAAGCTTTGTAATTTGATGAGGTCCCATTTGTCGATTCTTGATCTTAGAGCATAAGCCACTGGTGTTCTGTTCAGGAACTTTTCCCCTGTGCCTAGGTATTCGAGGGTCTTTCCCAACTTCTCTTCTAATATTTTCAGTGTACCTGGCTTTATGTGAAGGTCCTTTATCCACTTGGAGTTGAGCTTTGTGCAAGGGGATAAGAATGGATTAATTTGCATTCTTCTACATGTTGACCTCCAGTTGAGCCAGCACCACTTGTTGAAAATGCTGACCTTTATCCACTGGATGGATTTAGCTCCCTTGTCAAAGATCAAGTGACCATAAGTGTGCGGGTTCATTTCTGGGTCTTCAATTCTCTTCCATTGATCATCCTGTCTGTCTCTGTACCAATTCCATACAGTTTTTAATCACTACTGCTCTGTAGTACAGTTTGAGGTCAGGGATGGTGATTCCCCCAGAAGTTCTTTTATTGTTAAGAATAGTTTTTGCTATCCTAGGTTTTTTGTTATTCCAAATGAATTTGTAAATTGCTCTTTCTATTTCTTTGAAGAATTGATTTGGAATTTTGATTGAGATTGCATTGAATCTGTAGATTGCTTTTGGCAGGATGGCCATTTTTACTAAGTTAATCCTGCCAATCCAGGAGCATGGGAGATCTTTCCATCTTCTGAGATCTTCTTTGATTTCTTTCTTCAGAGACTTGAAGTTCTTGTCATACAGATCTTTCACTTGCTTGGTTAGATTCACTCCAAGATATTTTATTTTATTTGTGGCTATTGTGAAGGGTGTCATTTCCCTAATTTCTTTCTCAGCCTGTTTATCCTTTGAATAGAGGAAAGCTACTGATTTGTTTGAGTTGATTTTATATCCAGCCATGTAGCTAAAGTTGTTTATCAGGTTTAGGAGTTCTCTGGTGGAAGTTTTAGGGTCACTTAAGTATACTATCATATCATCTACAAATAGTAAAATTTTGACTTCTTCCTTTCCTATTTGTATCCCTTTGACTTCCTTTTGTTGTCTAATTGCTCTAGCTAGGACTTCCAGTACTATATTAAATAGGTAAGGTGAGAGTGGGCAGCCTTGTCTAGTCCCTGATCTTAGTGGGGTTGCTTAAGTTTCTCTCCATTTAGTTTGATGTTGGCTACTGGCTTGCTGTATATTGCTTTTTACTATGTTTAAGTATGGCCCTTGAATTCCTGATCTTTCCAAGACTTTTAACATGAAGGGATGTTGAATTTTGTCAAATGCTTTCTCAGCATCTAGTGAGATGACCATGTGGTTTTTTTCTTTGAGTTTATTTATGTAGTGGATTACATTGATGGATTTCAGAATATTGAACCCTCTCTGCATTCCTGGGATAAAGCCTACTTGATCATGATGGATGATTGCTTTGATGTGTTGTTGGATTTGGTTTGCAGGAATTTTATTGAGTACTTTTGCATCGATATTCATAAGAAAGATTGGTCTGTAGTTCTCCTTTGTAGGGTCTTTGTGAGGTTTAGGTATGAGTGTAATTGTAGCTTCATAGAACGAATTGGGTATTGTTCCTTCTGTTTCTATTCTGTGGAATAGTTTGAAGAGAATTGTTATTAGGTCTTCCTGGAAGGTCTGATAGACAAGTTGACATTCCACATATATTGGAGAATAGCTTATTTAAGCTGTCTCTGACATTCAGGAGTATATATGTAATCTACTAACAGTGCAAACAGCTATATGATATGTTTCTAAAAGTAAAAGCTGCCTGGAATAAGCTAGCATAAGTAGTAGAGAATCTATCTGCATTATAAACACCAACAAAGAGTCTCATATCCTCTAGCATATTCAGGAAGAGGAGGAGCAATCACATAGCACATTTGAGGATGATTCAATAACAGTTGCTTAACACATGAAGGAAGAATGAAAAGAAGAAAGGGATGAACTGTTTAGTGAGACAGAAGAAAATACAATTGTAATATGTTGACTAAGCATAGTAGAACACCTTTTTTTTCTAGCAAATGTTTTATTTTGTTTACTTTTATTTATTTTTATTTTTTATTTTTATTAATCATTCCATTTGTTTAAATTTAAAATGATATCTCACTTCCCAGTAACCCCTCCACCAACACCTAATCCCATGATATATCACATTCCAGTTACACCTCTACCACCACCCCATCCCACATCTGCCCTTCCTGATCCCCTTTGCCTGTATGAGGGTGCTTCCCACCCACTCACACTCTCTCACCACACCACTCTAGCATCTCCCTACTCTGCGGTATCAAACCTCCTTGGAACTAAGGGCCACTCCTCCCATTACTGTACAGGTAAGGCCATCTGCTGCTACATATATATCTGGAGCCATGGATCATGCCATATGCACTTATTGGTAGGTGGTCTAGACTCTGGGAGCACTAGGTGGTCAGGCCAACCTATGTTGTTCTTCCAATGGGGTTGCAATCTCCCTCAGCTCCTCCAGTCCTTCTACCAGCCCTCCAACAGGTTCTCTGAGCTCAGTCTGATGGATAGATCCAAGCATCAGTATCTGCATTGCTCATTTGCTAGCTAGACCTCCCAAGGAACTACAATACTAGGTGCCGGTCAGCAAGCAGTTCTTGATCACAGCAACAATGTTGTTTGGTGTCTACAGACATGATGGATTGCTAGGTGGAGCAGTTCCTAGTTGGTCCATCCTTCTGTGTCTGTTTCAATTTTTGTCCCTGTTCTTCCTTTGGACAGAAACATGTCTGGGTTAAAAACTTTGAAATTGGTGGATGGCCACATCCCTCAAGTAGGGGCCATGCCTATCTACTGGAATTGGTCACAACAGGTTCTCTCTCCTCCTTCTCTGTGCATTTCAGCTAAAGTCATCCTTGTTTCATCCTGTGAGCCTCACGTTTGCATTGTATCTGGGACCATCTAGCGGTTATCACCAATTCCTCACTTTCCTGCTACATAATTTTGTTCGATTTCCTGACCCTCAGTACCTCTCCCACAGCTTCTCTAGTTCCTGATACTGTCCACTTATTTCCTCCCTCTCCTATCTCCTTCCCAGATCTCCCTTTCCTTCCATCTCCCATGGTGAATCTGTTCCCTCCTCAAGACAGGACTGAAGCATCAACACCCTGGTCTTCCTTCTTCCTAAGCTCCATATGATCTGTGAGTTGAATTATGGGCATTTGTGAGCTTTTGGGTTAATATAAACTTACCAGTAAGTACATATCATGTGTAAGCTTTTGTGTTTGGGTTACCTCACTCAGCTGGGTCATCAGGTAATACTATGTCCAATTTTCTGAGGAACCACCAGACTGATTTCCAGGGTGGTTGTACCAGCTTACAATCTCACCAACAATGGAGGAGTGTTTTTCTTTCTCCACATCCTGGCCAGCATCTGCTATCACCTAAATTTTAGATCTTAGCCATTCTGACTGATTTGAGGTAGAATCTCAGTGTTGTTTTGATTTGCATTTTCCTGATGACTAAAGATGTTGAACATTTCTTTAGGTGCTTTTCAATTATTCAAGTTTCCTCAATTGATAATTTTTTGTTTAGCTCTGTACTACATTTTTAATAAGGTTATTTGATAAGGTTATTGTCTAGAGTTTAACTTCTTGGATTCTTTGTATATATTGGATATTGGCCCTCAGATTTAGGATTGGAAAAGATCTCTTTCAAATCTGTTGGTTGCCATTTTCTCCTATCGATAGTGTCTTTTGCCTTACAGAAACCTTGCAATTTTATGAGGTTCCATTTGTCAATTATTGATCTTAGAGCATATGCCATTTGTGTTCTGTTCAGAAAGTTTTGCCCTGTGCCCAAGTATTCAAGCCTCTTCCCCAATTTCTCTTCTATTACATTCAGAGTATCTGATTTTATATGGAGGTTCTTGATCCACTTGGACTTGAGCTTTGTATAAGGAAATAAGTATGGATTGATTTGCATTCTTCTATATGCTGACCTCCAGTTGAACCAGCATCATTTGTTGAATATGCTGTCTTTTTTCCACTGGATGGTTTTAGCTTCTTTGTAAAAATCAAGTAACCATAGGTGTGTGGGTTCATTTATTGGTCTTCAATTCTACTTCATTGATCTACTTTCCTGTGTCTGTACCAATATCATGCAGTTTTTATCACTATTGCTCCATAGTATAGCTTAAAGTCTATTAATTGTATAATGAATTATTCCTTGTAACTATTGGTGCAAACTGAGGAGGCACTTATGTATTATGGACAAATTTTGATGCATTTTTGTCACCTTTTCATAAATGGTATAACACCCTCAGTGTGTTGGACATTCTTTTTATTGTGCTATTTTGCTGTCTCATGTGTCAGTGGAGTTCTGTGATCAGTTTAGATTCATGTGTCCTAGATGTCTTCTAAAAAACCTATATTTCCACTATTTATGTGTGATCCATATTCTTGTATAATTGTTATCTTGATACTTTGTTTATAAGGTTTATTATTTTGATTAAACATAGAAACTGATGGGAAGTAGTACATGAGAAAAATAAATTTAAGAAAAATTAAAAAATAAGGTAAACAGTGAAGCAAGATAAAGTATACACAACACACATCGATAACGAAGGCAATTTTAAAGATTTTAAAGGAGAGAGTGATAGTCTACTAGGCCTCAGCCACTGCTCACAGAACTACAGAAAACTAAAAAATGTTGAATGAGAGAAATAGCCATCCCAAGGGAAGACTGGTTACCCAATACCAAAGAGTCAACCTTAAAAACACACACCAAGTGACACTATACAGACTGTGCAGGTTGTATTTACATAATTAGGAATATATGTTGTGTGTGTGTGTATGTGTGTGTGTGTGTGTGTATGTGTGTGTGGTGTGTCCAACAAGAATTAAGAAAAAAGATGGCATGACCTTGAATAATGGCAAACAGGAATATATGTAAATATTTAGAGGGAGAAAAAGAAAAGTGTGAAATGATGTAGTTATAATATCAAAAAAGTAAAAAAAAATAATTAAAATGCTTTATCCAAGATGTTTTGATTATATTTTCCTCTCCTCTACTATTCCCAGATCCTCCTAGTTTCTTACTCATCTATCTCTCCCCCTCCCTCTCTCTTTCCTATCTCTCTGTCTCTCCAATCCTATTCATTGCAAAGAAAGCAAAAGTCAAGTAATAAACCCAATATGAAAAAAAACATACTAAACCAACTCAAAAACTACATACAAACAATGAAATGCATTTGGTACTGACCAACTATTCTGAGTCGTAGTGCTCAGTAGTCACATACCATTGGAGAAACTGATTTCCCCTTCCCAACAATTATCAGTAGTAAATAGTTTATCTGTTAGGGGTAATATTGTCTGGTTTCATCCAGTGCTGGTTTTGTTACATACTGCCACAATCTTTGAATTCATATGTGTATTAGTCCTATTGTGTTTGCATTAATAACATAATTGCAGTAAAAAAAACCTTACAAAATAGCGTTTATTTTAGTCACTGGATAGGCTGTCAATAATTTAAGTCAAGTTGACCATGAATATTCCCCTCCAAAAAATGTGTTCAATATTCTATTGCATGCTTTTGTAGAGTTACAAATTAACCTAAAAGCACCACCACAGACAATGATAGTAAATACTTATATAGTGCTTTCTACTGAGCAGGTATTTTTACAACCGTGTCTTCTTTAGTCACCAAATGACTTATTTTATTTCACAGATAAGACCAATTAAAAACTGAAATTATTTCACCAAAGCCAGCCTAAGTAGTAAATTCCTGAGATGGCTCTGAGCTCAGCCTGTCTGCACCTGGAACATGTATACCAAAACACCTGAAAATGTCAATGTGGCTTAGTTATTGAACCTACTTTTAACTTACACAATACTATGTTTGTGAAAAATATGATGAATTCTGTCAATTTGAATTAAATTTTTATACTCTAAGATTCACTTTTTATACTTTGGATTTTATATGGTCTTATTAACCCTTTTATATTTTTGGAGTTAATATATTGAAACATCACATGTGCAAATACTCATAAACACATATATATGTACATATATGTAACAACAATTGACTCATATCCTATGCTTATTGAGTTTTAGCATTTATATTATCTTCTTTTCTAATTTTGAAAAATCCTAAAAATTTCCATGTTTTAGCTATATTTTTTTTTAGTTAATAGCTTTGAAGTAAGGTAGCAAAAGAAAAATAAGTTGTAAATAAACAAGCAGGTGAAATTTAATCAGAATTGGGTGTATTTAGCTAATTACTTAGTCAATATTTATTGTCAAATAAAGATGCTATTTGAGAAATGATCTTTAAGATATTTTAATGATTTTTGAGAACAAATAGAGATAATATGTATGTAATATTTCTCTGATACCCAGTTAATAGAAACTATTTATAAATTCATTAAATGTTTACAGAGAAACACAGAATCCTTTTTGTTTTAAACAGAACTTAATATTTACAATGTGTATACTGGTCTTTGGTATTACATGAACAAATTTCAAATTATTGCACTAAAACCAAAACTGGCAATATTTTTTACAAAATAAAATACAGAAAATAACCTCAAATTTGCACCAACTTCCAAGAAAATTAAATGATCTATAAAAACTTTTCCTTCTGTCAAGTCCACAGATTAAGAAGTAAAGTTGACTCAAAATAATTGTCAGTTGTATCATGGTGAATATCATAGGGCATTCCAGAGCAGAGATATGTTAGAAATGATTTCTATTCATTCACATTATTTGTCTGTTCTAGTCACTTATAGTTTCTCTATATAATGAAGAAATGCTAAATATAGCAGAAAAACATCATACTTTTAGCTAAAACTGGAGAAGAGTCACACAATCTACTTGGCAGCAACAATTCTGTGTCTATGTCTTTGTAGCATCTACTTATGATGAAACTTATTGAGAAAAATGCAGGCACCATAATCATTTTCTGTAGTTACTACTTTTATACATATTTTTTGTCACAGGGAAGAAGTTTGCAAAAGTCTCTGTTTCAGATTGCAGCAGAATGTGGAGGGAGCTGAAGCAGGAGTGGGTACGAGTAGAGGAGCAAAAGGGCGCTCAGAGGAAATCTGCAAACTGCTTGGCTTTCTAAATATCTTTGAAAAAAATCATTTAAAAGCAAATTTAAAATTTCTTTATTACAAGTTAAATATCTTTAAAATTCACATGATTATTACCTTCTCTGTAACTGTGAATATTGAAAGCATTACTCTCATAAAGACTAAAGGAGGGCAGTTTAAATGCAAAAGGCAAGTTTCCAATACTGTATTTCTCTTTCTCACAGAGCTGCATGTAATTTTCTTTTGTAGTTCCTTGCATGAGGATATAATATGTGCACAGGCTCAGGAAGTGTGATTGCTATAATGGTTGTGACTCTAGAAAAGAGCAGCGAAATTCCTAACCATTCTTTCAGTATGGAAGGAATGAGGTTATGAACAAGAAGATTCTTTATTACAATGATTAATAGTACGCATTTTGTAAAATAGTAACAAGAAAGTAGTCATCAGAAGAGGGGACAGAGAGGGGTGAGAGAGGAAGTTTATGTTTGCATAAAATACAAATAACACAAGAGTTTGTATTTTACACTATGTTATATATAACTTTTCTTTGGGGTAATCATGGTACAAAAGAATAAATCTTAGTAGAATGTTAGTTGTGTGTGTGTGTTGTGAAAATATTGTCAATATAACTGAAGTATTATCTTATTTCACTGAAGGCATACTTGACATTCAGGATAAAGATGATATTGACTGTTCCTGATGAGTTGCTGTAGTGCTGACAACCAAGGTCTTATTTTTGTGCTGTTCACCAACCATTTTGTTCTTGAGCATCATTTTTTTTTTTCTTGAAATTACTCAATATGGTGCAGTAGTGGAAAGCAGAAATGGTTTGATTTAGATGGCTAAGTTCTATATTCTTGAAGTGAAAGCATCTTGCTTCTCTTCTCAGCAAAAAAATGACCAGTCACCCGTTTTCTGTAGTCATTCATATTTTGGGGAAAATATTTAAACAAAACCAAAACCAACCAACCAGCTAAACAATCAATCAAACAAACAAAAGCATCAAGAAGATCTCCTTTACAAAAGGCTGGCCTCAAACTGGCTGTGGAATTGAAAGCTGTGTGGGACTTCTGAGCTTCCTGCTTTCACACTGTAAAGGATCGGTTCATATATGTGCAACACCATATTGCAGCGTTACATTTATTTTTGTTTTGTTTTTAACATGACGTTTAGTGACTGTGTAATCAATAACAGACACTACGTAGATGCCAACACAAGAATAATCAAGAATAATCACATTGCTTTCTAATCTACTCTCATCATGAAACAGATTTTGATGGTATATTGTAATAATTTCTATGGTTGTTATTTTGGGTTTATTTGTTTGTGTATTTTTGAAGCTGTGTCTGACTATACAGGCATGACTTACTTAAAATTTGCTATACAGACAAGACTGGCCTTGAACTCAGAAAGACCTTCTTATCTTTTCTTCCTGAATATTGGGATTAAAGGTATGAGTCATCAAACCTGGCCTCTGACTGTTTTCCAGAAAGAAATCTTTACCAAGACATGAAGAAGATAAAACTATTTAGTCCAGAGTAAGCAGGCAAAAATTTAGTATGTGTAATTTGTATCTCACAATGCTATGGAGATATATCTTTTGCTTTCTTTCATTAGATACTTGGGCAAAGCTCAATGAATCATGATCTCTACATGGGGGTAGAAGAGGAAGACAGAAAATGGAAATGAGTTTTCTCAGTGCAGATGAGCAAGAATATAAATTTTCACAGGCTTATCATTTGATTAACATTGGAGTTTACAATAACATGTTTCGATAAAAATAATGGAGTTATCATTTTGTGTACAATGCTCTGAGCAGCAAGCTCCTGTTTTTAATGTTAATTTTCTTAATAAATGTACAAATGCTGTATGTTTACTCATAAGAGAGAGACATCTTTGTAGAATTTGCCTCAATAGGAGATAGAAGGATTAAGATGAGGACAAGCCACAAGCATTTAAAGATGGAAGTCTTATCATATATTCTTGTCTCAGCTGACTCTCCTACCTAGTCTTACATAGTAGTGGGGAGAATACAGCTGTAGTACGTAGCACATGTGACCATGTACCATCGACTTTTTTGGAACATGTAAGGCTCTCTTTATACTTACTAGAAAAACAGTTTTATGCTACATTACTTTGTAATACACTTTATTGCACCTACTATGTATCATGCTTTGTTACGGATTTTTATAAGTGTTAATATTTTGGTGACTCTAGTTTTGCAATATTTTCACTTGCTCTAAATATTCATACTTTAAGTAAACAGAAGTTTTTTCTTCTTTCTTTTTTTATTTTTAATATAAAAGATCCTTTCTTTTGTGGAATGTACATTATAGACACCCATAATCATGGTTTTTAAAATTTCTCTACCTCTTTATTCTTTTAAATATTTTTATTATTTAAAACAAATTTTCTATGTAAATGTATTTTGATCATATTTTCTTATCCTCCAAATTCACCCAGATTCTTCTCCTTCCTACCCACTGAACTTTAAGTTCTTTCTCAAAAAAAAAAAAAAAAACCCAAACCAAACAATACCAAAAACGCAATACAACAACAAAATGTCCAAATCCTAGAAAACAAAATACATTACCTTAAAAGAAAAAAGTAAACAAAATAAACAAAAACCAAACCAACCCCTCCCCCCAAAACATTAAACTGAACACATACACACACACTCACACACACACATCCCAAAATAAAACAATAACAACAAAATACCAAGAGAGAGAGAGAGAGAGAGAGAGAGAGAGAGAGAGAGAGAGAGAGAGAGAGAAAACTGAACCAACCAAACAATAAAACAAACCTGTGGACTCTATTACATCTTAGTCAACTACTCCTGAACACGAGATCTGCTCTGGAGTGATTGATACACTCTGTTTTGCTCTGTTGGCAAAAAGTTTTTCCCTCTTCCAGCAAGTAAAATTGGCAGTTTCATTGTTACCCTAGTGTTAGGAGTGTTTTTATGTGTTTAACATTTGAACTCCTATTTTACATGTTTAGAACAGAATTTCCTCCTAGGGTCTGAAGAATTTATCATCTTGTGAATTTTGGAGGGAAGCTGATCATGGCATTTAAGGAATGTCAGTTGCTTCTTTTCAGCAGGATCACAGTCAGGGATCCTCAGATTGGTTGATAAAATGAACCATCCCAAAGTTCAAATAAAAGAAGCTAGAAATTACATCTGATATATTTGAGGCCCGTTCTTTTCTGAGGGAAGGTGGATGAGGAGTGAGTTTTGGGGAAAGGAAAGGTAAGGGAGAGACTGGGAGAAGGGGAGGGAGAGGAAACCGTAGTCAGGATGTAATACATGAAATAAAAATAAATAAGAAGAAAATAAAATAAAATGAAAATACTCTTTTTTTAAAAAATTTTTAACACATCACTGTTTGTCCAAAGCAGTACAGTGGAAAAAGATAATTTGCTGTGTAATCAAGAATAGAATAAAAACAAGTATTCTGAGAAATTCTACACGAAAGGGATAAGTTTGAATTTTGATGTGCTTTCCAACACATTGAGCACTACGTTCAGTTTTACGTTATAACTTTCAGTATTCCTTAGAGCCAATGTTTCATGACACATTCCAGTAAACAAACTGTTGAGCTGCTGATTATCCACCAATAATCTGTGTTGTGCAGCCTTAATCTAAGAATTTTTAAACAAATAACCTTGATTTTTCCTTTTACTTTAAAGAACTTGAAAAATAATTTAGATTATTATACTTGAAAACTAGTGAGTGTGATATTTTCACAAAGAAGTTCTAGATACAGACTATTTGGGATACTAGTTCTTCCCTTAGTAGGTAGACAATATTAGACCTGCTGTATAGTTTCCCTGTGTTACAAATCCCCATCCTGAGACTGTTTGCAATAATGAAATGAGTAAACTTATAAAAGGTAACTAGTAATTTTACACAGAATCAAATGTGCTGTTTTGACACAAGTATACAATATGCTGTAATCAAATTAGATAATTAACCTTAGCACAAAAATATTTTCTCAGGATCTGAAAAGTTGCTTTAACAATTAAAAACATTTGTTGCTCTTAGAGAGAAGCCGAGTTTGTTCCAACACCCACATTACATGGTTTATAATCACTTGTAAGTCTAACTCTAAGGAATCTCATACCCTTTCTGGAGTGGCACTTATCTGCATACTTATGAACTTAGGCATATCACACTTACACACAAGTAAAGACTAAAATATAACATTAAAAGTAGTTTTCAATATATTACTTACAATCTTGTATATAATTTATATATTCCCTTTCTAAATTATAATATCTAGAACAGCATTTCTAAGTAAGAATAAAAATTTCCCTTATAGGCACACACATGTGTCATCTGCATGGACACACACACACACAAACACATTTTTTTGGTAACAGAATAAAACTACAGTTAGCTACATGATATAAAACCTTGAGGTGAATGTTTTGTTTCTACTTTTTATAATTTGAGTTCATTAAATATCATGAATCATTTTTGAGAAAATGACTGACATTTTAATAATATCTTTTAAATAAATAAGTTTTAAAATGATAAGGCCTCTTTTATTCATATATTATAAATATGAATATACATACACACACACACACACACACACATATATATATATATATATATATATATATATATATATATACACACTCACATACAAACACGCATAGTTAAAATTGATAGTGCAAACCAAACCATAGGTATGTTTTAGCTAAGTGAGTAGCTAGCAACTAGGAATCATATATATAAATAAAATGACCATATCTTTATTTTCCTTTTCACTTTTTCTTTTCTTCTTCATTCCTTTTTTTCTCTTTAGTTTCCTGTATGAATATTTAAGCAATACATTGTGTTTCCTATGTGTGTCTACTATGCTTAGTCTAACCGCAGTGGGAGAGTATGCACCTAGCCTCTGAAGTGCCATGTTTGGGTGGTATCAGGGGCGGGGGCACAGGCTCAGAGGAGAAGGGGATGGGGGTTGCCTGTGAGTGGATCAGTAAGGGAGATGTAAAGTAAGCAAAAATAAATAAAATTAAAAAATATGGTTATTCTTCTTTATTAATACTACCTAAACAAGTAGATTCTTAGAAGGGAGATTTAAAAGCCCTTTAAGAGAAAATAACAACGTTAGCAAAAACCTTCCAGAAGAGAAATCATTTTGTACTTTAAGATACGATCAGGGTTTTGGAGAGGACCTAAGGTAGTATTTTGTAATTTAGAGTAACTGCCAGCTGAGAGCTAAGAAATATTCAGAGCTTTCTCTTTTAGGGCCACAAGGTATTGTATTCACTCCACAACCTGAGTAAATGTGAGTTATAACTTGACTAGAAAATTCTTAGAGAAGTTAGCCCCAGCCACTGCCTTTACGTAAGTCTAATAATTCTACTAACAGATAGAAGAAAAAATACTTAACATTGCTAAATTGTGGTTATTTCTTTTTATTTTGAAAATAGTAAGTAAAAAAGTCTAATATATTAATTTTATAACTGGTTGCTTGGTGACTTGAAAATTTTAAAGCAGTATACTTAAAAAAAACACTGAAAACATAATTAAATATATAAAAGAAGACATTTACCAAATAACACTCTGACTTAAAGCCAGAAGAATTTTAGGAATGTCAATGTTGCTATGACCTAATATTTCTGTTTATAGAATTTTAGTGTCCATGAATACTCTGATTAGAGACAGGGTTTTGTCCATTTTCTGAAGTGGCTTGAATAGTAAGCTGTGGCATTTATAGGTTCAATGGAGAAGAAGCAATGAGATTTTACATAGGGAAATGTTTGCAGGGATTTTTTTCCATGTTTTAAAAGTTTTCCCTATTTGCTATTTGGCCTTATATTTAGTGACTTAGAGAATTATGATTTGTTTGCTATAAAGTAAGATGTTTGATTTCATTGTGACTCTTTTGATAGATGTGGGACATGTAAGAGGTGTTTAGTTTAAGAGAGCTCATGAACAGATTCGTGGTGGTCTATGTGACACTTCATGGATGTTTGTGATATCTTGTTCTCTAAATACAAGATCAGTTACTTGGATCAGTTACCAGAATGTGGATCAAAAGGCAAGGTCACATTCTATGTTTCAGTTTATAATGTTTCAGCTTTCTCTTGTGACTATCTGCTGTTATAAGGTAGCACAAGGCCTTGTCCAATATGACTATCCTGTCTTGCTTTTAGACATTCAGAACTATGGAATAGGTAAAATTTTTTACTTCATAATTACTTTCAGACACTTTCTACAGAAACAGAGATGATTCTAAAATATATTGTATGATGATAAGAATATAACATGCCTTCTGGAAACAGCTTGTGTGTAATCAAAACAATACTACTCTATTGATCAACAGTGAGCTTCAGTAATATAAATCCACTTATATTGTACTGACAATACTTTAAATACATGTCTTAGTAATGTTATGCTCTTTCTGCTCATAAGCTAATGAAAGTATCTAATAGTCTGAAGAGCACATATATAGAGAACGCTTTTTGTCTAAAGGAATTAAACTACCTTCAAACAATTACTATTGTAGTTTTCGTAGATATTAAATAGAAATTTATGAGGGAGAAAAGTCTTTCCAGTTTTAATCACACACTTTGATCTGCAACTCCAACAAATCCATTGATGCAATGATTTTTAGATATGCTATTTTATATTAAAAACTCACTGAAGCTAAATCTCTTGGTGACATGTCAACTGTGTTACTGTAAGCTTTGAAAATAATGTACAGAAACATGAGTAAAACTCTTAATCAAATAATGGATTTTGTTCAGATATATTTTGAGGTGGGATTTTGGAAATCTAGCTTCAATTGTACTGGTATGCCAGGTGAACCTGAGAACAGAGGACAAAATTGTAATCAAGAGTAAATGATTGGAATCCAATTATTCTGTTAACTGAACTGAATCCATGACCACACTCTGATATCCCAGAAGTGTGACAGGCATATTCTATTATCAATTTTCAACTCACCACATATTTTAATTTGGTATTTAATTATGTGTGTCAGAAAAAAATTATCAGCTGAAATTACCTAGATTCTAAAAACATAGAATTACCTCCTTTTAAAACAGATATGAGTGTTTTAAAACTGGCTGATCAGTTTTGAAAATGGCAAAAAATAATATAGTGGATATCCTATTCACTTTGATATTGTTTCCATAGATGAATTTTGACCATAATAATGGAAAACATATTTATTGAGTTTCCAGTATGGAACTGTTTACATTCTTTTATTTAGTAGTTATAAAAACTGGTTACCTCATTACACTGGAAACAAAGAAATCAAATTCATGTCAAATTTCTGTAGATAAGTAATAAGTTACATTATTGCAGGCTTTTTCCTCAGAGCCTTTTTAATTACTTAAAGTGACTGAGACATAATTGAAATGTTAAAACTTACAGAAACATCTTAGTTATAAGACCTTGGGATTCTTAAAGGACACTTGTAGTTTCCCACAGAACACTGATCTGCATGGATGACAAATCAAAGAAAGGGCGTTCTTTGAGATAAAAAATGTTTCTTATTTCATTCTCGCACTGTAAAATCTGAAAATTTCAAAAGACCACACTGTTGTAGATCTGGAAGCATGTGTTTCTAGAGTAATTCAAAAGTATAAAAATAGTTCCTGTGTTCAAAGGTCACAATTTGGTCCACAAGAATTTGATAGGAGACGCCCAAGATAAAAACTTCTCTCTTATGTAGCAGATTAAATATGTTGTTTCTCAGACCAGCAGACTGACAAGATTGTATAGCAGGTAAAGATACTTGTTGCACAACCTGAGTTTGTTATCTAGCACTCAAAGTAGAAGAAAACTAATCCCTAAAAGTTTTTCTCTGACCTCTGCAGAGGAAATGGTATTTGACACACACACACACACACACACACACACACACACACACACACACACGATCATAAAATTTAAACATAATTTTTATCTGAAAAAAGTCACGTAGTATTCTTTCATGTGTGATAAGTTTTGTAGTTATGGATGATTACTAGACAGAATAGGGTGTTTCATTATGACATTTTTGTACACGTTTATTATGTATTTTTATCCTATTTACCAACATCACACTTGCTTTTGTTATTTTGCTTCTCCTAATGATCCATTTCCTCTTTGACTAAGTAAACTTTTCTATTTTCAGGTCTCTTTTTAAAATTAATTTATTCTACTTTTGATATTATAATTTAATTACATCATTCCTCTCTTTTCTTTTTAAACGCCTCCCTTAAACACCTCCTCGTTTGCTTTCAAGTTCATGGCCTCTTTTTTTTTTTCATTAAATGCTGCTAAGATTTCCTTCTTCTCACAAAAGAAAACAGATGTCCCTTGTTTTTCTGAGTCTTCCTTATTTCACTTAACGTGATGATTGTAATAAAACTTTCAGAGAAGCACAAACTTGGGTGTATGCTTTGTGGCTTCCGGGTGATAAATTATCTATTTGTCACATATTTGATGCTAGTTTTCAAGGTTCCATTTTACACATAAGGCTGCTTTTCAGTTATGGAGGAAAAATCAACTCTCCTACAACAGAGATGGAAGGAACCAGCAAGTGTGGTGTGTTGCTGCCTCCCTCATATCACCTACTGCATTGCCTTCATAGTTCACATCATTTGAGTTTAATATACTGTGTTCTTTCTCTTTCTTTCTCTTTTTTCCTGTAGCTGGACAATTCTATTCATCCCAGAAAGAGGTGTTTCTTAGATTTTTTCCCTCTCTTGGTATTCCATTTATTCTTGTTTTTTTCATACCCAGAATTCTTCACCAATAAGAATGTATATAAAGTTAGTATGGTAGGGATTAAAATGTTTGTGTGATAGTATAACTTATAGACATATTCTTATGTATGTTTGATGATAGATTTTCAAATCTGCTGTTAAAATGTTTTCAGGATATAACCCTATATTGTTAACTAGTCATCAGTTACCAAAATGAATCACAATAATTTATTAAGGATTGATGCTTGGTGCTGGATACAATGTGCTACTGTTATTACTCTTAATGTAATACTAATACATGCTGCATTAATGAGACTTCTTGCTGTGTTGGATGCCTGATGTATACATCTTAAGGGAGGAAAGACTTATATTGATCTTGGTTTCAATGTTTCAGTCCATCATAAAAATTGTAACAGAACAGAGAAGTCTACAGAACATGAAGGCCAGAAAGCCAAAAAAGGAAATTGTCAATAGTCGGTTTGCTCCTTTTCTTTCTTTCAAATTCATCTTTACCCTGGACCATGAGTAGTGACTCATTCACCTTGTTTTTTTCCCCTCAGTTTGTCTCTCAGTAAATACGTTGGCAGAAAAACATAAGCGAGTGCATTTCCAGCATAGTATGCATTTCACATTATGACTAAGTTGACAGTCAAATTTACCCAACACAATTCATTTTCCTCATTCCAAAAGACTGCGTTTGTTTACTATGTAACCCATAAGGGCCCTTTCATTTATATTTTAAGGTATAATGATGGATATTCAATCCTTTCCTATAACTTTTCTTGTTTCTCTCCCAGAATCCCTCTCTTATATTCATCTTATTCTCCTTCATGTTTTGCATAACAAAACATTTGCTTTTATTCAGCAGAATTTGTACTACCTTTAGAATGATTCATAGAGCATTTAGTAGCTTTAGTCTGATTTCAGTGAATTAATGACAATCAGTTTTGTGTAAAGGTAAGTGGTGTTCCAGGAAATAGCTTCAAATGTTACAGACAAGTCATTACTGTCTCTAATACATTACGAGTCAAATGTTATTGTTTTTAAGAGTGATGAATACTGAACAAAGAATGTAAAGTTTTTATGTAAGAAATCTATTTGAAAGCCTACATTCTGCTAGAAGTAAAGAGATATGCTATTTTTCTAATATATTCTTAAAAACCAGCACAAGTGCTGGTGACAAAGCTACTTCTTATAACTGAGAAATTTACAGATTTTTACTTTATATAGTGTAAGTCATTGAATTTAATGTTGAATGTGAAGCAATATATTATGCTTCAAGTTTAATTCAGAACTGCACTAGTCATTTTCATTTCCTGTTTTTAATATTTTGATAATTCCCTTTTGTTTGAGAAGTTACTCTTCAGGGTGCAGAAAGATAAACCTGGATGCTAAACCAACTACAAAAACCTTGATTTACAATCTCACTTGCCTACAAGATGTGTTGGGGCAATGGTATCATAGAACCACTGTTAGATTTAACTTGAGAACAACACCATGAGACAAAGCCCATGATCCACATTGCTTGTATGGCCAGGAACTAGAGAATGCATAGCCCAGAGATTTAGGGTATAATCAAATACTGCACCTTTCCCAAAGAACCGAAATTTCAATAAAATGATTCCTATTGATATTCTTCTATACTCATAGACCAGTGTTTTGTCTAGTTATCTTTATCCAGAAGCAGATGAGAATGGGGACAAAGACACAAAAGCCAAATACTATGTGGAGAGAGAGTATAAATTGGAGGACTCCAACAAGTCCCTCCTCTTGGTGGTTAGAAACCCTACAGAAAACTGGGGAAAAAATGTAGGAGTCCGAGGGTATGGAGGATACCAGAAGAATATATAGGCTGCAGAAATAACTAAGAGCTCACATGGCTTCACAGAGATTATCTGTTCTTGGGACTCTTTTGCTGTTATTACCATGCCTTGTCAAGCCTCAATATGAGAGGGGTTGCCTTGTCCTATTGTATCTTTTAGTCCTGTTAGGCTGTTGTCTCTCTCAGGCCCATTCATTCTCGAAGAGGAAACAGAGGGAGAGTGTATCTGGGGGAGAGCGGAGGTATAGTGGACCTGGGAGGAATCACTAGGTATATGGAGCTACTAAAATATATCAGGGTCAATGGAAGAGGGGAACTGGATAAAGCTGGCATGGGGAAAGGAGAAGGGGTGAGAGCAGGGAGAGATCATATGTAGTGAGAAGAGGAGCGAGAGAAGAGAGATCCATGTGTGGAGATTTCTAGGAATTGTCAGAGACCTGTGTTTGGAGGAGGCCTCAGAGGATCTATTGGAGCAACTCTAGTCGAGAACCCTAGGAATGGTGTACAGATCCTGAAGAGGCTTCTCCCTATAGCCAGGCAAGATTGTCAGTGTAGAAACAAGGACAGCAATCCACCCCCTAAGCCTTCAGCCCAAAATGTGTCTTCCCTACAAGATATCCAGGAACAAAATAAAACAGATACTGAGGGAATGGCCAAACAATGACTGCCTGAAACTGATACCCATTATACAGGCAAAACCAGTCCCTACACTGTTAATGATACTTCATTATGCTTGCAGACAGGAACCTACCATAACTGTCCTCTGAGAGATTTCACCCAGCAGCTAATTGAAAGAGATACAGAGATTTACACCTAAACATTAGATGGAGCTCAGGGAGTCTTAAGGAAGAGTTAGAAAAGGGATTGAGGAACACAAGGAGAACAGAAACTCCGCAGGAGGACCAACAGTGTCAACTACCCTGGACTCTTGGAGACTCCCAGAGACTGAATCAGCAACCAAAGAGTGATCACCACCTGTATCAAGGAACACTACATGCATATATGTAATAGATCGCCAGCTTGGTCTTCATGAGGATCCCTCAATAACTGGAGCAGATACTATTCCTGAGCCTGTTGCCTGCCTGCCGGTGGATTCCATGCCCGTAAATGGACTACCTTTTCTGGCCTTAGTTGGAGAGGACAGGATGCAACTAATCCCTCAGAGACATGATGGGGAGGATTTGTTTAGTGAGGGTGTGATATCCTGAGAGAGAGAGAGAGAGAGAGAGAGAGAGAGAGAGAGAGAGAGAGAGAGAGAGAAAGAGAGAGGATGTAATGGAGGAAGGACTTGTTTGGAGGTGGTACTGGGAGGAGAGGAGGGCTTGATATTGGGTTTTAAAGTGAATAAATGAATAAATTTTAAAAATGTAGCTTCTGAGTAACTCCATTTTATTTTTCTTTTAGTTATGTTTTTGTTGCTTTATTCTTTCACTATTTCATAAAATACTACTGCCTTTATGCAATGTCTACCCAACTAAGCCTTTCTTTGGCCAACTAACCATCTCATTTTCATGTCCTTTAGAGTTGTTATCTGTTTTATTTTATAATGTTAAGTTAGTTTATTAGTGTGGTTAAATCATAAGTTGGTACATTGAAAACTAAAGTACAGAATTTATAATTGCTTATTATTTCTCAGGTTTTCTCAGTAGTACACTGAAAATTCCTATTACTTTTCAAGGGAACACTATAAAAATAAAGTGGTTGTTGTATATGCATAAGGACTTGATGGTTGTTGTATATGCATAAGGACTCGAGTTCAATCACCATTACATATATAAAAATGCTGGCTGCACTGGTGCATACCTGGAATTGCAGTACAGAGGATACATAAGCAAGAGGATCCCTTGGGACTTATTGACTCATCAGTATACCTGAGTCTCAGGTTTAGTGAGATACTCTGTCTCAACACTCAAGGTAGGGAATGATTAAAGAACATATGCAATAACCTCATTTTACACACACACACTTGTCCACATGCATCTCACAAAAATACACATAGGAGCAGTGGTACACAGTTAAAGATTTTAAAAAATGTTATAGGTGTCCGGACACAACTGAGAAGAATCTTGGGTAGGTCCTGGGACTGGATTAGTTAATTATAGGGTAGAGTTTTAGTTATTTTTCTATGCATGGCTATATTTAGCAGGATATTTTATGTCTCATCCTCTAGAAAATGTGAATTATAAAAATATGCCCTTTATTAGCTTTTGTGCTGATTCAACTAATGTGTTTACAAGACTAAGTATCTGAACTCCCAGATAAATAGAATTTATTTTACTTAATATTAATAATACAAGGTACACAGAGCATGTTCTTATGTTTACTGGACTTAGTTTAAACACATTGCTGAATGTGAGAATTCTTTATTTGTCTTGTATGTAACAGTTTTTTTTTTGTAGGTTAAGTTTCTGGGTAGGAAAACTCAGGGTAGGAAAACTCATTGTGGGTACGGAGGAGAAATTGTTGAAGGGTTTAATAAGTACTACCTTTCTTGTGTAATTAAAAAAAAAAAAGGGTGATTGGGAAACCACAGCAACAAAACAAACCAAAATCTTTATGTTTTGGACAGCCATATAGTATGTTGGGTGTCTGACAAGGACTTGAGTGTAGAGTACTGACAGTGCCGTATTACAAAATTATATTCATTCTTTCCCCTCAAAACAATAGTAATATTAGTAGCTGTATGTAGGTTATTTATATGGATATTATTTGCTACATAAAATAAAGTTATTTCAAAAATGACTCATGAATGTAGCTTTGTAGCTCCCCTGTAATGTTTAGGAGACATAGTTACACAGTAGAAAACTTCATTCTCTATACTGGATACTCCATCTTCTTTTATCCTTTTTCTGTAATTTCCACTCAGCTTTGGATATAAGTGTTGCACTCTAAAAGTATCAACTAGAGTTGGCCATATAACAGTCACATATTTTCTGCATTTTGAGCAATTATGTTTTTCTGTAATAGACTCCCTTTGCTTAAAATAAAGTTTATTTTTATGAGGGATAGCAACTACACTTACCTTTAGGTAAAAAGAGAAATACTTAAAATGCAGGTTAAAACTATATTGCTTTAGTAAAATGAAAATTGTAGGTTCTCCTCTAGGGTCTATGACTTAGTCCAGCCTCAGACTGTTGGTTGTGTTTACATTTACCAAACACCAATTTTATTTTACTGAGTTAGATAGCTGTTAGTAACTTCCAAGATAAAACTGCCACTATTGTTTGTTTGTGTATAACTTGCAATATTGGTCATTATTTTGATTCATAGAATTTACAACTAGATACAACTACTTATTGATTTTTATCTCTGGGCAGATTGTAGAGATTCTTAAAGTACTCACAATTAGTCTTCAGTAAGGAGGCTTCTATGTCCAATATTCCCAAGTCCTGGATGTAGTTTTGTTATCTTCAGCAATAGGGTCTTACCTTTAATTTCTGGAAGGTAACCAAGGGCAATAGCATTAGCTCATTTTGTTTGTGAGTCTTTTGAAATGTCAGGACCAACAACTCAAAGTATTCCTAGCAGTAAGAATTTTTATATGCAATCTATGGCTCTTAGAAACACATCCCATGCTGCATAACACTACACATCAGTTGACATAGCAGCACGGATTTGTGAAATCTTACAAGATCTATAGGCAACTAATGTAGAAGAGCTCATAAATTTTAGTTGGAGTAGGGGCCATGGGTAGGATTTGTATGTGAGAGAGTAGGGTGAAAATGATATAAATTTAATTTTTATGTATAAATTCTCCAAAATATTGAGAGGCTAAGTTTGTTTAAATAAAAATTACATATAATTTAGCTTCAGTTTTATAATATTTTATTATGAATATTCAGTATATTTGCAGTTAGAAATAAAATAAAAATAGTATAAATATTTTACATGGTTGAGCAATGTTTTTAGAACTGATATATAATGTTTAAATTATAATGTAAATAAAAAAAGTAGAAACTAATATGGCAACCAATAAACCTGTCTAGAAAAAAAAAATGTCATGCCAAAAACATGCCCAATGTCTTCCCTATTTGTTTAAGTTATTGAGAAATATCTCTCAAGAGAAGTGCTTCAGAATGAAGTACAACTTCAAAGGTATATACCCTGGGGAAATATGGTGAACATTGATCTGTCTTCATCTCTGATGGAACTAGATGCTGTAGTGCATGGAGAGGTGTATGTGGCAGCAAAGGAAGGGCAGACATACCTTCCTAAAATTTTACTTTGAGACCTGATTTTTATAGCCTAAACATTTTAAATACTGTGTAGATCCTATATTAACCTATACTTTTTATTAAATTACATACTTATTAGTGTGTTGAGATAGAAAGTAATACATCAGAAATTTATGAGTAAAGTTGAACTTTTGTTAAAAATTTACATACCATTATCATGTGTACAAAACAATATCCATTTAAAAAATGCCAGTCTGCTATCTTTTAGCAGTTATTTAAACATTCAGAGTTCTAACTGAATTTTGTTTTTTATAAAATACATGTTCTGGATCCCAAATAAAAGATGGTTTTGTTTGACATCATATATTTTGATTTATAGGGCACATGTTAACATTTTATAATCTGATATTTAAACACTTCCTATTTATTTCAAGTAATGGTACTGTTTTTGTTACTAGCTTCAAAACATTGATTTTTGGTGGAGGTTAAATACATTATTTTATACTGCTACACATTTTTGTGAAACACTTTTACTAAATATTTTAATTTTTTCACTTTTATTGAAAGTAGAATCTTTTCTCCTATAATTTCCTAATTGTAGTTCTTCTAGCAACAACGAAACAACAAAATCACATATAGGTTGGACAAGACAAACCAATAGAAGGAAACAATCTCAAAAGAATACATAAAAGTCAGAGAATCATTTGTTCACTCATCCAGAAGTCATAATCTAAATAAGGAAGACTTGTGTAGATCCATTCAGTCTCTCAGCTTGCTGCTTCAGGATCTGTGATTTCATATGAGCTTTGCTCAGTTGGTTTAATGTGTCTTGCTTTCCTGGTGTTCTCCATGCCCTCTGGCTCTTCCCTCTTTCCACCTCCCCTTTTTTGGAATTCCTTGAGCTCTGAGGGGAGGGATTTGATCCGTTTAGAGCTGTGTGTTCCAATTCTCTCCCTCCCTCTTTGAGTAATGATTGCCTGTGTGTCTTTGTTTTTATTTCACTATGCTACAGGAGGAAGCTTCTCTAATGATGGCTGAACAAGCCACTGAACTATGTATGAGTATAACAGGATATCAGGAGATTATGTTTTGTTTGTTCATTTGTTCATTTGTGTTTTTTTGTTTGTTTACTTTTTGTTTGTTTTTATTGTAGTATTTGGTTCATAATCACCAAAATAGTGTAAGGTATGGGTTCCATTTTGTGTAATAGACTTTAAGTCAAATTAGACACTGGTTGGTTGCTTCCATCTTTGTGCCACTATTGTTGTAGAATATTTGCTGGAAAGATAGCATTGTAGATTAAAGGGTTTGTGGCTGGGTTGGTGTTTGTATTTTTCTTTTTGTAGCCAATAGAGTACCTTTTCATAATAAAGACACTCGAATGTAAGGGTGAAATTTTTATGTAGTACCAAGTTGACTTCTTCATGTTCTATGATTTATGTTGGCATTGTCCTTAGTAATGGGGCCTGATGTCAGTTTGTGGAGATCAATACATTGTCTTTACAACACCCTGGGTTGTTTGAGGATTCTTGTGAGAACTCTTTGGCCAACAACTTAATTGGATGTAACCAAGTCCCTACTGTGGAGGCTTTACTTGGTCACAAGAAATGGTCAAATGGGACTTCTTGTTCCCCATTATTTGGTGAGTTTATTAAGATCACTTTCATATATTTTAGGCGGTTTGCACTATAGTGGGTTCCATACTGCTGCACAAATGCCATTTCTTCCCACATTCTCTTCCTCTTCATACTAATCTTCTAGTTCTCTTTCCCTTCATGCCCAATTCATGCATAATTCTTTTCTATTTCCCTCTCTTAGGAAGATCCATGTGTTTCCCCTAGTTCCTTCCTTTCAACCTAGTCATCTTCTTGGGGGAGTGTTTTTATTCTGGCCTAAAATTTGAGTTACAGTTAGTCATGGTGAAGAAGTCACAGAATCAGAAACTTGAAGTACCTGGTTACTGTTACATATATATTCTCTCTAAGCCACATACATATGCAGGAACTTTTATGTAAATGTATCTACGGCTGCTGGTTTCCACATGATTATTGCTCTTTGTACTGCATCTATAGTTGTAATTTTCTAAAATCAACTACATTTGCTGTAAAGAGAGTTTTATTTGATGAGGGATGTTAACTTTATTTATCTGTGGGTATAATGATAAGATTTAGAATATAATAAAATCTATGTTCTAGGAAAGTGGCAATAGAGTCTCTTCTAAGGCCCAATACCTCACTAGGTCCAGGAAATTGCTATATTTTCTTGTACCAGAAACAATTTCCCTCCTGTTGAGTGGGGCATGGGTCCAATTAGCCAGCTGGTGATTACCACTATTTATTGTAATTTTATAAGAAGCACAAAGTTTGCACAATGAGTTTCCATAAATTATTTTTTTTTAAAAAAAGGTTTTACAACTTAAAATGCTTCTGATTGGGGCTAAAGAGATGTCTTAATGGCTACTGAGTTCAAATTCCCAGCATCCATATAAAAAACCAAGTATGACTGATTACAAAGCTATAACACCACAACAGGTAATTTCTGGAAGCTCACTGTTCAGCCAGCCTAGACAGAAAGGTAAACATTGTATTCAGTAAGAAAACCTGTCTTAAAAAAAGCCATTGGAGAAAGATAGACAACATACTAAAGATGAATAATTACATAAATACATCAAATAAACCAGTATAAATTGATAAAGTATTAATTTTTTAAAACAAATATGTAACAATTTCTCTTTTCATAAAGGAAAGACCACATGACCTTACAAGATAAATTTATAAGAAGGCTGGTGGTTTAAAAAAACTGTTTTGAATACATGTTCATGTGTGTGTGTGTGTGTGTGTGTGTGTGTGTATGTGTGTGTGTTTAAGTGTGCATACATGTACATGTGTATTCACATATGTGTGCATGTTTGTGTACTCTTTTGTGTATGTGAATATCGGTTTGTGCATGTTTGTGTATTCATTTGTATGTATACTTGCCTGTGAGTGAGTTTGTATATGTGTGTGTGTCTGTTTATATATGCAGACACCTTCTGAAATATACCAAGTTAAGATTGCCTGACTCAGGCAATATTTCCTAGGTTCTTAGAAAGATGCACATATTTATGATTGTGCTTTGTTATGAAAGTTGTTGCACAGTTGGGAGGCTGCTCCAACCTATTTTGTTACAGTACAGAAAATGATTCTTAGCACAAATAATACATGGAAGATTTATTTGCCAAGTGTTTTATCCACATGGTGCCAAGATTCCAGGTATTTGATTGATTCCATTTGCATTGTTCAATTTTCTGATTTCAATTTGAATTCTATTTCACTGTATATGTACTCTGCTTTAGTACTTAAGTCCTAATGGAAGAGATTTATAAAATTATAAATAGGTGGATGATCAGGGAAAGCATTTATCTTTAACATTTTAAAATATAATATATATTTTAAAGAATTCTTTTATTTCTGAACTTCATAAGACAACTGGAGAGGAAAGGGTGCAAGTTGGCATGCTAATACACTGATATTGTAAAATCACTGAATGTTTAATGGGATTATGATATTTCTTGTATCTATAGATGGAAAGAATTAATCTTGGAAATACATACTTAGTCAAAAACAGTCAGTATTACTGCTATGGTAATTTATCATGAAGTACCTGTCTAAACACATCAGTGTTCTTAAGATTCTAAAGACTTATTCAAAAGGAAGGAAGGTTTTAAATGCCTTTTCCCTTTCTGTATAAACTAAATAGTTGTTATAATTCTAGTAGAAATTTTAGAATACTTAAAAATGAACCAAAGCTTCTTTTCCTGTTGAGAGTTTACATGGATAATTTAATTTCTTTTCTTAAAAGGCTAAGTGACCTTCTGGTCTGGGACCAAGCACTGAGTAGATCCAGGAGCTCTAACCCCAAGTATCTTAGGTAAGGAGACAGCAACACCTGCCCCAAACAGGGAGCAACTGAGACTCACTAGGACCCTGGAATTTACTTCTGGCTCAGAGCACTGTTTTTTTTTCCTGTCTGCAAATGAGCACTGAGCAGATCTTGGGCCCCAGCTCTAACCTGAGTGGTAACACCCACCCAACACAGTTCTGATACAACCAAGATAATAGGGAAGACAGGCTCCAGTCAGAGACAGGGCAGGTACCACTAAGAAGATCCAGGTGACAAAAGGCAAGCACAAGAACATAAGCATCACGAACCCAGGGTACTTGGCATTATTAGAACCTAGTCCTCCCACACAAGAAAGTCCTAAATTACCCATATTATTAGGACAGCAAAATTCAGATTTAAAATCACTTCTAATGATGATGATAGAGGACTTTAAAAGGATATAAATAACACTCTCAAAGAATTTGAGAACATGGGTAAACAGGTAGAAGCCCTTAAAGAGGAAACACAAAAATTAAAAGAATAACAAGAGAACACAACCAAACAGGTGAAGAAATTGAACAAACCCATTCAGGACATAAAAGTGGAAGTAGAAACAATAAAGGAATCACAAAGGGAGACTACCCTGGAGATAGAAAACCTAGGAAAGAAATCAAGAGTCATAGATGCAAGCATCACCGATGGAACACAAGAGATAGAAGAGAGAATCTCAGGTGCAGAAGATACCATAGAAAATATTGACAAAACTGTCAAAGAAAACACAAAATGCAAAAAGTTCTAAACATAAAACATGCAGGAATTCTAGGACACAATGAGAAGACCAAACCTAAGGATAATAGGTATAGAAGAGAGTGAAGATTCCCAACTTAAAGGGCCAATAAATATCTTCAACAAAATTATAGAAGAAAACTTCCCTAACCTAAAGAACGTGATGCCAATAAACATACAAGAAGCCTATAGAATGTCAAGTAGACTAGACCAGAAAAGAAATACCTCCTGTCATCAAAACACCAAGTGCACAAAACAAAAAAAGAATATTAAATGCAGTAAGGGAAAAAGGCCAAGTAACATATAAAGGCAGACCTATCAGAATTACACCAGACTTCTCACCAGATACTATAAAAGCTAGAAGATGCTCGACAGATGTCATACAGATCCAAAGAGAACACAAATACCAGCCCAGGCTACTATACCCAGCAATACTCTCAATTACCATAGATGGACAAACCAAGATCTTCCACAACAAAAACAAATTTACACAATATCTTTCCACAAACCCAGCATTACAAATGATAATAGAGGGAAAGCTCCAATACAATGAGGGAAATTATACCCTAGAAAGAGCAAGAAAGTAATTCTCTTCCAACAAATCCAAAAGAAGATAGCCACAGAAAGATAATTCCACCTCTAATAACAAAAATAACAGGAAGGAACAATCTTAATATCTTAACATCTCTTAATATTTCTTAACATCAATGGACTAAATTCCCCAATTGAAAGACATAGGCTAAGGGACTGGATACATAAACAGGACCCAGCATTTTGCTGGATACAGGAAACCCACCTCAGTGATAAAGACAGACTCTACCTTAGAGTAAAAGGTTGGAAAACAGTTTTTCAAGCAAATGGTCCTAAGAAACAAGCTGGAGTAGCCATTCTAAAATCTCCAGCCGGTGAATACAAAGAGAGGGACTCATGACTCCACCTGTATAGGTAGTTGAGGGTGGCCTTGCCAGGCATCAGTGGAAGTGAAAGGCCTTGGTGCCTGAAAGTTTGGATTCCCTAATGTTGGGTAATTCGAGAGCAGGGAGGTGGGAATGGGAGGATGGTAGGAGCTAATGGGGGGAGGTAGGAGGAGCTAAGGTGGGAGGAGTAAAGAGAGGAAGAAGAGGAGAAAGAGAGGAGGACTTAGGAGATGTGTGTGTGTGTGTATGAGAGAGAGAGAGAGAGAGAGAGAGAGAGAGAGAGAGAGAGAGAGAGAGAGAGAAACATGGAGGCAGATGCTTGTGTGTCTCCACCAGTCAAAATAGTTGGTGTATCTAGGTTGGGTATTGGGTTACACTTCTGATTGTATCTTGTTATTGAGCATTACCAAACTTATAAAGCATTTGATCAACATTAAAAAAATTGTATAAAAGCAAAAAGGAGGAGGGGGATAGGGGTTTTCTAGGGAGGGGAAATGGGAAAGGGGATAGCATCTGAAATGTAAATAAAATATCCAATAAAAATATATAAATAAAAAAATCTAACAAGATAAAAAACAAACAAACAAACCACTAAGTGCCACAGGATGGTAGAGCATTCCTTTATTTCTAGCCCTCAGGAGGCAGAGCCAGGCAAATTTTTGTGAGTCTAAGAGGCCAACCTGATCTAAAGAATGAGTTTCAGGACTTCCAGTGCTACACAGAGCTACCATGTCTTGAAAAAAAAAAAAAAAAAAAAAAAAAAAAAAAAACATCCTCAAACAAACAAACAAAACCAAACTAAAACAAAACCCAAAAAACCAACAACAACAAAATATAGTGTATATACCCCAGAAACTTATTGTATGATTCATCATGTGACTAAAACCTGGTAATTAAATATACTCTTATGTAGCCATACAGTAGCCAAGGTTGAACAGGGTTTACCAGAAAGGGAGGCTGGAAATGAAAAAAGAGGTAGGGGGCAGGGTGAAAATGAAGCCAAGACAAGGTTATGATCAACGCTTCAAGTTTAATATTTAGCATTGTGTTTATATAGGAAAAGCCCACAGAACCCATTCTTTGTTTCAGCTGGATCATGTTGCAAAGCAGGGTCAGCATCAGTCTATTTTTCTAAGTTCCTGTGGGAACTTGCACTTGCAACCAAGACAAGTGACTCCCCCAAGGTCTATAAGGTCTATTGTGGGAGGCACTCACAGTCTGTTCACCCTGCTCAAAGCTGGGAAAGGCCTGCTCAAGGGTGGGAAGAGCCTGCTCAAGTGTGGGAAGGGCCTGCTCAAGGTTGGAAAAGGCCTGCTCAAGGTTGGGAAGGGCCTGCTCAAGGCTGAGTAGGCTACACTATTATACAATTAGTCCTGAGTTATTGGATACAACAGCAAGATGAACAAGACAAAATACTAAAATCAGAGCTAAGTATTTTCTTAAATGATTGAAGCACAGATAAAATGAATGTGGGTATTTCAGTTGGCTCACAGATAATTGTGCTAGGCTCTTCCCAATAGCAACCTAGCAACATTTATGTCATTGCCTGCCACCTCAGATGAAAGTTGTGTTCAAATTCATTGAGGAAACTTATAAATAAACAGATAAAAATATCTGCCTACAAATATAGAAGAAACTTCCTTAAAGTAATTTCACTAACCTCACTTTTATCACATTGACTAACACTGTCTTTTCCTGATTAAATTCAGAACTCAGTGTCTACTGCAGACTAAAGAAGAAGTTGAAAATATTTTGTTCTTACATGACTGTCAATAGTCTCGCACACTTATGCAAAAAGGGGTATTTATTTTTCTGTTTTGTTTTTTATTAGTTGAGCTTAGTTGCTTAAAATTAGAGTTTATAACAGACATACTTTTAGGGATAGCAACAAACCACACAACTAGAAATAGTTTCATAAATAAAGAGTTAGAAGTATTTTGTGTATATGACTGATTTCTGCTTTTATAGTTTTATTATTTAAATATATAAATATATAAGCTTCCTAAAACTGTAATAATAAGGAAAACAAGAAATATTCTGAAGGTAACTGATAAAATCAGCAGTTAAATTATAGACTATTTAGAAAAGCTATGGAAAATATTCTGTAAAGGTAACGTAAATGGTAACAAGGATGAAGTACATTTAAATACTATTTTTTGTTTTAAATTTCGTTTCACTTGAGAAAGATCAAAATATAAATTGAGAATAAAAATTTTATAAAATAGCTAATGTGAAATTCTAAGCAATAAGCATGTTTACATGCAAATGGAATACTTTAGTCTTATAATATTTGTCTATCAAAGCTCACTCATGAGTTGTAGTTAGACAACAATGTTTTTAGTATAATTGTATAACTTACAAATACCTATTTTAACTGAAAATGCACTTATATTGAAGATGATACACATAAAATATTTATGGTGTAGTTAATTTTGGAAGGTTTCCCCTAGAATACTTTGAAACATTCTAGATGACACACCTTCAGTCAGGTCTCACCAAATGATCTAGCTAGGCTGGCCCTGTTCAACTTTCTTTTACTCTTCAATTCTTTCATTCATACTTACAATATTAATACTGTGAGTCATTGTTACTGTTTAGTTTTCATTTATTTTCTCTTGACTTCTCAATTAAATCTAATCATATGCCATTTTTACAGCTTGGACTAAAGAATCAGCTGCATGTGGCAATCTGTAGTCTGAATTTAAGCTTAGCCATTCTTGTAGGAAGTTGCTAACTCTCAGTCATTCTAGCTGCCAACTCTTCAGATATGAAAAGTAAATCACATATGAGGTAAACAATTGGGCTATGTTTACTCACCTGTTTTCTGAAAGTCACTAGCTTAGTGGTAAAGCAGTTATAATAATATGTACAAAAGCAAAGTAAATCATATCAGCTATTACTGTAGAGAAATAAATATGAGAAATGTATTGAATTTAGAAATAATAGTCAGATTAACAGCTATATATAAAATCTTTAAATATTTCCTTTTGTTATGGGGAATATTTTGTCTTCAGATTTTATTAATATATGTAATTACATTTGATGGCCAAATTGGGAATACATGAAAAAAAGCTAGGACTGATTATTAGGAGAAAGGAAGTGTTACAATATTTTGTTTTAATCCTTAAATGTCTGTGAACTCATGCTTGATACCTGTAAAAAATTCATTCTTTCATCTCCTCATATCCTTTTCAATTACCTCTTCTTCTATATGAAACTTTCATTTAAATGAGGTATTTTTTATAACACCCATTAGAATAAACAATTATTTTTTAAATACTGGCATAGGTATGAAGTTATCTACTAGAACATTGGACAATTTATCAGTGACTGGTTAAACTTAGAAGCAATGACATTACTATAGAAAATATCAGCCCTTCTTTCAACAACCATTAATTGTGAATAATTCCTCATGGGATCTGTCTCCATTAATGATAAAAACTAAAAAGACATCTGCATAAATTTTCACGAACTCAGTGATTTGTGTCATTTTAAAATCAAGGATAAGTGGTATCTTTTAGAGTATAAGAATAGAATAGGTAGAACGTAAAATAAGGCCCTAAGAAATGACCTCCGATGATTTAGTATTCTTGTTTTTTGTATTGTATACTGTAACTGAGAAGGAAATTATGAGAACAAAAAAAAAAAAAAACATAACCAACTGAGAACTCTTAGTTTTCATAAATTTAGAAAATCAATTTTGGGGGAGCTAAGGCTATAACCCAGATTGTAAAGCTCTTAGGCAGGATGCTTAAAGCCCTGATTTCAACAGGCAACCCTGCATATAGCATGGTGCAAAAACACATATAATTCCAGCAGTACTCAGGAAATAGAGGTAAGGAGATAAAAAGTTCAAGGTCAATCTTTGCGACATAGTACATTTGAGGCAACCCTGGGAGTATATGATCTCATCAAAAACAAATAAAACTAAAAAAAAAAAAAAGGAGAAAAAAATAATGAAGGAAGGAAAGCTGGCACTTTGATTTTGGTGAAAATGCTGGCAATATATATGCTTTTCAATTTTAAAGTAAAAGGATTTTCTTAGAGTTAAACATTGAAGAATGTGTATTCAATATCACCTAAAAATATTTCTACTACAAGTGAAATACATTAAACCATTCCACTTTCAATGAAGACTTTGCAAAAAAAAAAAAAAAAATGGGTTCAGCAGTATGTTTTTAAATTGGAGATTTAAAATAATAATGATTTTAAATATTCTTTTACTTTTTAAAAAATAATCCAAGTACATTTTACATGAATATGAAGACTATGTTTTCTTCCAATAGAGAAAAGTGGTTGACAGTAATTAAAGCAAACGTCTCTACTGATAGACAGTGAAGCATTCATCCTATAAGAACATAGAGTGATTTTTCTTCATCGCCTCCAAATTAATAAAAGTTGAAACGACACATAGAAAACAGCTTTCTCACTCAGTACGGGAATAAAGCTTCAGTGGATCGATGTTTATAAGGTTTTTGAATCTCCTTAGAATATTTTATTTATAGATTGTTTTCTTTAGCCATGGCAGGTTCTCTATTATCATTATATACAGAAAATGGGCAAATAAACTTTATTTTGCTGCATTTCACTTAGCCTTTCTTTTTTGAAAAATTCAAATGTTGAGGACATCTCATGCTACTGCTTGGTGGAGTGAGAGCAAGTGTGAAATAGGTTATCCAGAAGAGTGGTAGGACACACTTCTTCGATTACTGTTTTGAAACTAAATTTTAGGGCTTGGTTTGTCTCATGTGTAGTCTTTTGAATTCTATTGCTACCTCTAGCTTCTTTATTTTTAGTGAATTTAATTTTTAATGAATGTCACCTATATTTGAAACAAAATTAAGTTAACATTGAAGCTAGATTTTTTTAAAAAATTATTTTATGGCTTTGAGTTGGAAAATGGGATAGATGATAGTCTATGTCAAACCTCTCCTGCCTAAATCAGTTTAATCACATGCATTTGGCCCAATTCTGAGCATATGGTGCTTATCTCATTACCTCTGACTTGGATCAATGCTATTCAATGCTACAAGGTCAAATAAACAATCTTAATATGAAAACTTTATATATTTTTTCAGCATGCAACTCAATCTCACCAAAGCCTCAATCTAGTTTGGTAATAAAGTGCAATTATCCACCTCAATTCTCAAGAATAAATCTGTATTGAGAGTGTAATATGCTAGCCTCAGTCAATCAACTCTCAGATATAACTTATGGTCCTACTTCTAATGCCTGATGCTTCTTAAGCTATCAATTTCATTACACAAAATGTTTTCATTTAATAAAACTGATTTTTGCATACATGTTCATAAGGAAATTTATCTGAAGTTATCTTTCTTTGTTGTGTCCTTGTGTGGTTTATGTATCTGCATAACTGTGGCTTCATAGAACAAATTAGGTAGTTTTTCTTCTCTTTCTATTTTGTGGAATGGTTTCAAAAGTATTTTGTATTAGGTCCTCTTTAGAGGTCTAATAGAGTTCTGCACTAAAACCATCTGGTCCCGGGAGACTTTTAATGAGTGCTTTTATTTTTTTAGGGGTTATGGGACTATTTAGATCGTTTATCTGATCCTGATTTAACTTTAGTATTTGGTATCTATTTAGAAAATCATTTCATCTAGATTTTCCAGTTTTCTTAAGTATAGATTTTATAGTAGGATCTGATGATTTTTTGAATTTCTTCATATTCATTGTGTACCATACATCTGGGTATATTGTGCCTTCATTTTCATTAATTTCTAAAAAGTCTTTAATTTCTTAAAACTTTCATAAACTGAATCTAAGAACAAATCAAAACAACCAGTCACCATGATCAAGTAGGCTTTATTCTAGGGACACTGGGATGGTTAAATATAAAGAAATCCATCAATATAATCTACTAAATAAATAAACTCAATGGCAAAAAACCCCACATAATCACCTCAATATTTGCTGAAAAAGCATTTGACAAAATACAACAGCTCTTTGTGTTAAAAGTCTTAAAAAGCGCAGGAATTCAAGACCCATACATAAACATAATAAAATCAATATACAGCAAAGCAGTAGCCAACATCAAACTAAATGGAGAGAAACTTGAAGCAATCCCACTAAAATCAGGGAATAGACAAGACTGCACACTCTCTCCCTAGCTATTCAATATAGTACTCAAAGTTCTAGCCAGAACAATGAGAAGTGGAAGTCCAAGGGATACAAATTAGAAAGGAAGTAGTCAAGGTATCACTATTTGAGGATATGATCATATTCTTAAGTGACCCCAAAAGTTCCACCAAAGAACTACAGCTGATAAACAACTTCAGCAAAATGGCTGGATATAAAATTAACTCAAACAAATTAGTAGCCTTCCTTTGCATAAAAGGTAAACAGGCTGAGAAAGAAGTTAGGGAAACTATACTCTTTAAAATAGTCACAAGTAATATAACATATTTTTGTGTCACTCAAGCAAAGCAAGTGAAAGATTTGTATGACAAGAACTTCAAGTCTCTGAAGAAAGAAATTGAAGAAGATCTCAGGAGATGGAAAGATCTCCCATGTTCATTGATTGGCAGAAATAATACAGTAAAAATGACCATCTTGCTGAAAGCAATCTACAGATTAAATACAATCCCCATCAAAATTTCAAGTCAATTCTTCTTAGCATTAGAAAGAACAATTTGCAAATTTATTTGGAACAACAACAACACCCCCCCCCCCAAAAAAAAACAGGATAGCCAAAACTATTCTCAAAAATAAAGGAAATTCTGGGGAAATCACCATCCCTGACCTCAAGCTGTACTACAGAGCAATAGTGATAAAAACTGCATGGTATTGGTGCAATGACAGGCAGGTAGATCAATGGAATAGAATTGAAGACCGAGAAATGAAGCCATACACTTATGGTCACTTGATCTTTGACAAAGGAGCTAAAAGCATCCAGCGGAAAAAAGACAGCATTTTCAGGAAATGGTGCTGGTTCAACTGGCAGTCAACATGTAGAAGGATGAAAATTGGTCCAATCTTATCTCCCTGTACAAAGCTCAAGTCCAAGTGGATAAAGGACCTTCACATAAAACCAGACACACTGATTATAATAGAAGAGAAAGTGGAGAAAAGCCTTGAACACATGGACACAGGGGAAAAGTTCCTGAACAGAATACCAATGGCTAATACTCTAAGATCAAGAATTGACAAATGGGACCTCATAATTGCAAAGCTTCTGTAAGGAAAAGGGCATTGTTAATAGAACAAAATGTCAGGCAGTAGATTGGGAAAAGATGTTTACCAATCCTACATTTGACTGAGGGCTAATATTCAATGTATACAATAAACTAAAGAAATTAGACTCCAGAGAATCAAATAACCCTATTAAAAATGGGGAACAGAGCTAAACTGAAAAAACTTGAAGTGCTGAGAATCACATAATGAAATGTTCAACTTCCTTAGTCATCAGGGAAATGCAGATCAAAATAACCCTGAGATTCTTTCTCACACCAGTCAGAATGGCTATTAAAAAAAAAAAAACAGGTGACAGCAGATACTGACAATTATGTGGAGAAAGAACAGTCCTCCATTGCTGTAGGATTGGAAGGTGGTGCAACCACTCTGGAAATCACTCTGGTGTTTCTTCAGAAAATTGAACATTTTTCTACTTGATTACCCGGCATATATATATATATATATATATATATATATATATATATATATATATATATATATTCCCAGGCATATACCCAAAAGATATATGTAGTGATCTCTAAGTATTGCAGTGTAGAACATGGGCTCCTTCTTGTATGGGCCTCAAATTAAATGAGACCTATTTATCAACCCAGCCAGAAAACTTTCAACCTATAATTTGAACTGCCTGCAAGATGTCCTGAGGCCATGATGGTGAAAAACTGGTGGGAGTGGCCAACCAGTATCTGATTGTTTTAATTTCAACTGGAACCTGCTACTAATAAAGGACAATGATTTATTATATATATTTTCACTTTTCTCTTTTCCTCCAATTAGTTTGCCTTTCTAGCATTTGCTTTGTTTTACTTTATCTTGTTTTTTCTTGTTTTTTATTAGATATTTTATTTACACTTCAGATGCCATCCCCTTTCCCCATTCCCCCCCCTTAGAAAACCCCTATCACTTGCCACCTTTTTCTTTTTTGCACATATACATTTTTAAAAAAAATGTTAATCATAGGCTTTATAAGTTTGGTATTGCTCAATCAGAGGTGTAACCCACTACCCAACCTAGATATATCAACTATCTTTGACTGGTGGAGATACATGAACATCTGCCTCCCTGTCTCCCCCCTCTTTCTCTCTTTCATCACTTTGCTTCTCCTCTCCTTCTTCTCCTCCTCTTCTTACTCCTTCTCTCCCTCTCAGTACTCCTCCCACCTTAGCTCCTCCTACATATCACCCTTCCTGTTAAAATGAAACTTTTCTCTCAAAATACAATTAGAGCTTAATTATGCCAATTTGTACCTGTGAGGTACAAGATAGTCCTCATACCCAGTCCAACATTTTGTTGACTAACCAGAACCTCTGTCATCTCTCCTAACCAAAACACTTAGTTCTGAACCTGGCTTTTTCCTTGGCTTTAGGATGAATGTCAGCTGACGACCATCCACTCAAATCTTTTCTCTCAAGGTACATAGCCAGAATTGGCTATGAGGCTATAAGTTTTCAACCCCGTCAGAAATCCAGAATGACTGAGTTAACTATAATTGTGGGAAGCACAAAGCATAGCTTCTAAAACTTAGCCAATTTATAGAGACCTCTGAACACCTGGACACTCCCTCTACTACATAACGTTGGAGCATCTGTTCTTCTGCCTTCTGGCCCAGGATCATCTGACAGACCTTAGTGCTGCAGAATTATTAAGGGCTGAATACTCTGTCTAGGCAGATATAATCAGTCAACTATTCTGCAAGTGTGTCCTTTTCTGGACAGTAATTTGTCTGCAGATGGAGAGAGGCAATTCTTGTCTAGTGGCTGTCTCACCACAACTGGAGTAACTCCAAAGATGCTCAATTTCCTCTTAGAATTCAATATAGGAAGCTGTCAGGAGCAGACATGTCTCTAATCAAAATAAACATTAATACAGAAATGTTTGTCATGTTAATTCTGTGGATTTCTGATTTTTTGAAAACCAACTACCCATGTAAGGTAATCTGGACTGTTGCCTGTTAACTCCACTCAGCTATTTCTAAATAAAACATAGAAAACACCCTAACAGTAAACTCCCACCCATGAATTTGCTGTAGTCCCTTAACTCACAGGCTGACCATCTCAAATCAGTTAAAAAAAAGTTAAAGAAGGACTGGGTCTAAGCCTTGTATTCCTAAGTGTGTTATACTGGTACAATGCCTATGAGGGTAACAATATTCATCTCACTCTTATATCAATAAGAGGCTCGTACCAATGAAAACCTTAAAATTTGTAATCAGAGTAAATTGGTGCTGTTTAAGAATTTATATCTTCATCTTCATACTAATTATACAGATTTCTACTAATAGGTTATGGCTATGCAAGTTTTTTCTTGTTTTGTTGTTGTGTCTTGAAAGCCTACTTTTTCTGAAAGGAAAAGGAGCTGGAGTGGATCTGGAGAAAAGAGAAGGTGGAAGGGAGCAGGGAGGAGTGAAGAGAACAGAAACTGTAGCTGGATGTACTAGCAATTGCATTGTAATACTCATTTGTTATTATTGTTATTTGTTTTTATTTATTATTCTCTCTTTCTCTGTTCCTCTGCTTCTCTCCCCCTTCTCTTTCCCTTTGTCTCTCCGTCTCTCTCTCTCTCTCTCTCTCTCTCTCTCTCTCTCTCTCTCTCTCTCTCTCTCTGTTTGTGTGTGTGTGTGTGTGTGTCTGTGAGTGTAGGTATTGTATACCATGGCTCTTCTATGGATGTTAGTGTTGAGTTTTATAAAAAAGTAAAATAAAGAACTAGGATATAGAACTAGAATATGTTTAGTAGTGGCAAGGTGTGTTGTGTGTGAGGAGAGAGGATGCCTCTGCAGGCCCATGCTGAGGCATCCCTTCCCTCTTAATCTCTAGCCATACAGTGGGTATAGTATAGAAGATTCTATTTAGCACATGGGGAGGGGAGTAGAGGAAATAGAACAGAAAAAAAAGGCAGAGAGAGGGAGAGAGAGAAAGAGAAAGAGAGAGAGAGAGAGAGAGAGAGAGAGAGAGAGAGAGAGAAAGAAGAAGAAGAAGAAGAAGAAGAAGAAGAAGAAGAAGAAGAAGAAGAAGAAGAGGAGGAGGAGGAGGAGGAGGAGGAGGAGGAGGAGGAGGAGGAGGAGGAGGAGGAGGAGGAGGAAGAGGAGGAGGAGGAGGAGGAGGAAGAAGAGGAGGAGGAGGAGGAAGAAGAAGAGGAGGAGGAGGAGGAGGAAGAAGAGGAGGAGGAGGAGGAAGAAGAAGAAGAAGAGGAGGAGGAGGAGGAGGAAGAGGAGGAGGAGGAGGAGGAGGAGGAGGAGGAGGAGGAGGAGGAGGAGGAGGAGGAGAGAGGCTGGCCATGAATGCATGGAGAGAGAGGGAGGAGGGGAGAGGAAAGAGAGTAAGAAGGTAAGTGAGCAAGAGAGTGAGGAGGAGGCAAATAGCCCCTTTTATACTGAGTCAGACATACTTGGCTGTTTCCAGGTAACTGTGGGGCAGAGCCTAGAAGGAATGCTAACAATTAGGAATCACTATTAGGGATCAGTCCTTTAATGGAACCACCATTGATTTCAGGGATTCTACTCAGATGGTTAGGTTTGCAGAGCAAGCATGTTTACCTGCTGAACCATCTTAGAAACACTCTTATGAAGATTAATTATTTCCTGTTTACAAAGATATATTATAGTAACTATCATATGAGTTCACTACATATTACTCCTTATCTATAGTGTTTTATCATTGCTTTTAGGGTTTGTGTATATAGATAGTCTTTTTTTAACATTTGGATTCACTATTTCTGTGACAAGATAAATGATTTAACATAATTTTTCTTACTTGAAAACTTCGTATCTATACTCTTTTCTACAAAAAACCTTTACACTCTATTATTTTACTTTGAAGCATACGTATTAAGCTTTTTAAATTTTAGTTTTTCACAAGCAGTATTTAATACTTAAAAACCAAAAATATTAATTTAATTAGGTTTCAGGTTTAAAACTCATGAGGCATGAATGGCCTTTGAAATATGGTCCTCCATTTGTTTAATATGTTAAGTTTGTATTATTTCTCACAATCATGATTTATTAGTAATGATTCACTGTTAAAGCACTGAATTACCTTTCAGCATGACATTTCACTGTGAAGTTTGACTTTTTTATTGCCCTATAGCTAAACCAAATTTTCTTTGGCTCAGTTCCATATAGAATCAAAATATGGCAGTCACGGAACTAGTTACTAGATTTCTCATTACTTATTGGCTTCATACAAACTTTTTCTAAATATAATTACCATACAATGAGAAAAGGGGACTTACTGGACTGGATGTGCTGCTCAGTTGGCCTCACATGCATAAATCAGAACCAGTGGGACAGAACTCTTATTTATACCTTTACAAGAGACAGATGTGAACAAATCTACAATTAGAAGGAATTCACAAATGAATAGTGAGTTTGAAACCAATAAACTATTTGCAACAGTTTAATTTTATTTTTGTGCAACTAATTCTAATATATGTTATTATATTATTCAGTATTAATAGATGTTTATACTTATAACACATCTAAAGTATCACTTTCTTCATTAATAGGGCATCCCTATTGTTTGTTTTCAGTTCTTTATCAAATACATAATGTTTCAGTTTTATAAAGGAATGGGGTTTCAGAGTATATTAAAAGGCAGTTTATTCTAAAATTGTAAGTATGGGGCTTTCTGTAAATAGATAGTGCTTTATAAATCTTATATCCATCTAGGATCATGCTGGGTAATATTTTCAAAGTTTCAAAGATAAAATGTGTTTTCTAAGGGGAAATCTTATATGAAATGAATATGAGAGAATTACTATCCTTGAAACACATTGACTCATTTATGATTATTCATCATGATTGCAAAAGAAAACTTCAAATCATTTTCTGTTTATGTAACTTAGAAACAAAATTTAATAGGCAGCAGCAAGGGGGAGATTATAATGTGAGAATATTAATGGTTTTATCTTGTGAGATGAAAATGAAATCTTTTATATAATCAGTGATCACATGGCTAGAAAGCAGATAGTTGGCATTCTCCACGTGTTAGAAAAAAAAAGACAAAAGAGAAAAAAATGGTTCATAGAAAAGAAAGAAACCAATTCTGTTGTGTGTTCTTGTGCTGTTGCTTAAAATGCAGTCCTCAGAACAGTTCAAGGCCTTTCCTCAGAATACAAATTTTTTTGTTATTTCAGATATGTCGCCTATTATTGAGTGAGTTTAGTTTAGTTTAGAATAAACTTCAGTGAGACTCAATCATTCAAGAATTTGGATTTAAAATGTATTTTGTGAAACATTTACACTGATTCAAGACAAAGGAACAAAGGTCTCCTACAACTTATGGCAGGTTATTCAGAGGACAATAAAGCAGCAAACAGAGCACGTCAAGAAAGCAAACATAAATTAGGCAAAAGAAGCTTCTATTTGTGGTTGCAACCCTAGTATTTTTTCTCTTGTAATACAATTTCTTTGTTATTAATTATTTTATTTATTTGCATGAACAATGTTGTCCTCCTTCCTGGTCTCCCGTTGCAGAATTCTTCTACCCATTCAAGGCAGTCCTCTGCTACAAATGACACAGGGGCCATGGACCAGCCCATGTATGCTCTTTGTTTGGTGGCTTAGTCTCTGAAAGCTCCCAATAGTTCCAGGTTGTTTGACATTGTTGGTCTTCTCACAGGGTTGCTATTCTTTTCACCTACTTCATTTCTTCCTCTAACTCTTCTATAGAGTTCTAAACCTCAGTCCAGTGCTTGGCTGAGACTATCTGCATCTTTCTCAGTCAGCTGCTAATAAAGTCTCTCAACAAGGAGCCATACTAGGCTCCTATCCCCAAGCACAACATAGCATCAGTAATTTTGGTTCCTGCCCATGGGATGGATACCAAGTTGGGCTGTTCCCTGGTCAGCCATTCCTTCTGTCTCTGCTCTATTTTGTTCTTTATTTCTTTTAGACAAAAACAATTTTGGGTCAAAAATTTTGAAGGTGGGCTGGTGTCCTCATCCCTCTACTGGGGTGGTGGTTTCTTCAGGTTTCAAATATCCTCTGGAAGGCATTTCAACTCAGGTCATCCACACTGAGTCCTGGGAGCCTCCTCCATTCCAGGTTTCCCAGACTTCCTAGAGGTTCCTTGTACTCCTCGACCTTGGCAGCTGCATATTTCCATTCATTCTCCTGGTGCTCTGGGTTTCTGTCCAGTCTCCCCCATTCCTGATTCTGTCCCTTGCTTCTCCGCCCACTACCCTCTCCTACCAGCTTCCTCTCTCCCGCTGCTTCCAATGATTATGTTGATGACTTTCAGTGACATTGACCTTCAATTTCAAAATTGCTCATGGATTAGCTTGAGGTAAGGGTGTTAAGATCTCAGATGTTTGAGAGGAAAAACTATAAATAGAAAAGTTAAAAAAATATCTAAATATTTTCAAATGTAGACAAATAATACATTATTAATACTTAAAATTTATTTATTCTATATTAGTCAAGGCTCACTAGACTCACAGAAATTCTGGAATGTCTTTTTAAGAGAATTATTTTTTTTTTGTACTGATGTGTAGTTACGTGCAGTCTATCTAGCCCAACAATGGGCAGCTGTGAATTGGGAAGTTCAGAAACTAGTAGTTATTTAGCCCATGAGGCTAGTTGTTTCAACTGGTCTTCTGTACAAGCTAGAGTCCTAATAAGGAGGTTCCAATAGTTGTACTGGCAAGTAAGTGCAAGCAGGTGAAGAAGAGTGAGTCAACCACCTTCCAGTATTTTTATGTAAACCTTCAGCAGAAGGTATAGCCCATATTAAAGATGTGTAAAGATTTAGAACTTGCTTTATCCCAGGATGGCTTTGAACTCAGAGATCTGTTTGCTTCAGTCTCTTGGGATTAAAGATGTATATTACTTTACCTTGGCCTGAGAGCTGCTTGCTTCAGTCTCTTGGGATTAATGGTGTATACTATTTCGCCTTGGCCTAAACTTTTCATGGCCACTAATCCTCTATGTCAAGATCTGGGTCAGGAGCCTGTGTCTTCCAGACTGAAGATCTGGATCACAGGAATGCTTGTGGATTTCTGGATTGTAGTCAAGTTGACAACAAAGAATAGCTATAACACATTCTAACAAGTTTACTCTGAAAAGGAACCATGGAGATTGTTAATAGTAGGGAAGTCATGTTAGATGATCTTTAATGAATTTACATAACAAAAAGCGGCTGTGGAGATGGGGCTGCTTAGGAGTTATGTTGTGGATGAGACTGAAATTGGCAGACCTTAGACTTTAAACCTGACTCTCCTATCTTTCTTCTACCTATATATGAATACACTCCACCCTACTTTCCCATGTTCTCTCCTTATAGCTATGTGGGCAGCAAATATTGTAATCTGTCTTAACTCTGGGTTGAGGAAGTTAGTAGTATATCTGATTTTTAAATTTTCATTTAGTAAAATATTTCCTAACATTGTTTATATTTCAACAATGAAAATTGTATATACACACACACTTGAAGCAGTGATGACATCTGTGATTGACTCATGAAAAAAGATTTATTTTTATATCTTTCACATTCAATGAAAAATACTTTATCTTATATTATATCTTCATTTCAGTATTTTCTAATGTGTGGGGGTGTTTGTGAGAATGGGAGGGAGAGAGAGAGAGAGAGAGAGAGAGAGAGAGAGAGAGAGAGAGAGAGTGCCCTAAATGTGGAGGTTAGAGAGAAGCTTTGCATATTGGTTTTTTTTTTTTTTTCAATATTAACTTGGCCTGTAGGGATGGTGTCAGGAACTCAAATCTTTCATTGCATACTTATTTCTTCAGGCTTAAACACATTTACCTGTTAAGCCATCTAACTAGCTCCAATATTTATCACTCTTAACAGAAATTATGTTAAAATATTTAAATTGTTTATTTCATTTAAATATTAACCAAATAATTATTTTCTTATAGTTTTGTGTTCATTTTGAAGTATAACTGAAGTAATTTTTAAGAATGTCATTTCACCGATTAACAGGATGGAGTTTAGCCTTGCTTATGCAAGGCATATTAAATAAGTATAAAACTAAATAAATATACATCTAATATAAATTTCACAAAATTAAATTATGTACACATGAATAAGACATAATTAAGCAATTAGTAATCATATAAACACATTTAACTTAGCATAGAGTATGATTCTTAATGAATTTTCTAATATAAATATTTAAAACTAGTAAAATTGAATAGCTTAGAGACCTGTAATTGGGTCATTGAATTAATTAACCATCATCCCCTAGGTAATCAAACCTCAAAAATATGTAAATTGTCAAATATAGTGAAAAATATAAAAATGGCATTTTGCTGGACTTGATTTGACAAAATAAATAAAACGATGTTAAGACAAAGCTTTTTATGATGGCTGATGGCATTTCTATGAGGATTCATCAATTTTCAGTTGCTTTATGTTGATGTAAGCAGATAAACCCATACTTTTCTCCACAAATGGAGAAAAAAATAATTTCAGGGTATGCTAGTGTAAATCAGATGTACTGTTTATTAACAGACATTTAAATATAGGTTTTAAGAAGCAGGGTTTAACTGGGCAGTGGTGGCACACGACTTTAATCCCAGCACTTGGGAGGCAGAGGCAGGCAGATTTCTGAGTTTGAGGCCAGCCTGGTCTACAGAGTGAGTTCCAGGACAGCCAGGGCTATACAGAGAAACCCTGTCTCGAAAAACAAAAACAAGAAGAAGAAGAAGAAGAAAAGAAGAAGAAGAAGAAGAAGAAGAAGAAGAAGAAGAAGAAGAAGAAGAAGAAGAAGAAGAAGAAGAAGAAGAAAAGAAGAAGAAGAAGAAGAAGAAGAAGAAGAAGAAGAAGAAGAAGAAGAAGAAGAAGAAGAAGAAGAAGAAGAAGAAGAAGAAGAAGAAGAAGAAGAAGGGTTTATAGGTGGAGAGAAGCAAGCATAAGGAAAGAGCAATGTGAGCCTAAAAGCATGATTGTGGGCTTCTGAAGAGGAAGCCACAATTCACTCTTTCGCTATGTAGACTGGTTCGTGTGGCTTCTGTAGTTGCACCTCAAAGTTTCTAAAGAACCTGGGTATACCACATGGTGGTTCCTATGCTCTAAATAAGGGGAGGGTGGACTGTAAAGGGGGAAAGATGATTGGCACAGGAGTTACCAAATGTGGAGGTGACAGAGGGAGAAAGTTCTGAGAGAGACAACTGGAATGGTTTGGGACCATCTCTTCAAAGAGCTAGAAACCAGGCAAGACTTCCAGTGGAAGGATTGGGACCCCAACTCAGCCACAAAACTTGTGACCTACTGTGGGGCCATGAAAAGATGGCTTATTTACTGGTAGAGCACTGGCTTAGAAATGGCCCGATGGCCGGAGACCCTACAAATGACGGAATACATTTCAACACGCTCCCAGATTCCAGGCTCCTGACACGTGGCAAAGATCTCCATTGACCCGCAACTTCCTGTCATGTAGGGCAATGCTCCTACTAGCCCCTCCACAGGTAGAAGGCATGACTACAGGTCTTAGGGCCTAGACCATATTAATGAAATACCTAAAGGCCAGAGGGCATAGCCAATTAAGTATTCTTTCCCAGACCCTCCTCCTTACAAAGGGTATTTAACCAAAGGCCCGCCCTGGGGGTTGTGGGGTTGCATCCAGATTCAACTACCATCTGCCAAAAAAAAAAAAAAAAAAACCCTTTTGGAACCATGGACTCCCTCGTGTCTTTTGGGGCTTGCCATGATGAACCATGGAGAAGATATCAAGTAGCAAGCTGTGTCTAATCTTCTGCATTCCAGCCACGGTGACAGCCTCTTCAAACAAGCTAGCTGACTCTGCCAAGTGAGTTCCGTAACTGAGTCTCTTCCCAACTAGCACTCAGGGCTTTCCTCTCCCTTGTTTCTCTCAGTTGCGGGACAGCCCCTAGTCTCTGTTCATCTGCAGACCCCAGCAGCATCTGAGAGCCCCCCAGTAGAGACCACTGGCCTCTGGGTCCACTCAAGAGACCCTGCCCCCTGCAGAACATGAGACTGAGTTGTCTTCCCATCTGGAAGTGCCCCTGCGACGTCTCACAGCCCAGTGCCCAGTGCCGCATGGAAGAAGCTCAGTCAAAATCCTGCGTGTGCTTCTGCCACTGTGAGCCAGGGTTACAGCAAACTGAGCCGCCATGGCAGATGCGCAGGGACCACAACTCTGCCCAACAGGAACCTACATCTGCCCGTGACCAAGTGTGAGCTAATCATCCCCACAACCTATAATTTGTTCTGCCTATAAAATGTACAGGGAAAATGATAGAGAAGAAATTCTCTAAGAAATTGGTTGCCAGAGTGACCAACCAATGACCGGTCTAGCACGACACTTGTGCCATGAGGAGTCCACCCTTGATAATGTTAATGGCAGTCTCCCCTACTTTCAGACAGAAGCCTAGGATAATTGTAACCAGTGAGACTTCACCCAGCAACTTATGGAAATAGATGCAGAGACTCATGGCCAGACATAGGAAATGATTGGGGAATCCTGTGAAAGAGGGTAAAGAAAGATTGTAGGAGCCAGAGAGGTCAAGACACCACAAGAAAACCCACATAATCAACTAATCTTGGCCCATAGGGACAGATACTGAACCACCAATCAGGAGCCTGAAATTTGACCTTGGCCCTCTTCATATATGTAACAATTGTGAATCTGGGTCTTCATGTGGGATTTCTAACAGTGGGAGTAGTGACTGTCTTTGACTCTGCTGCTTGCGTTTAGGAATATTTCCTCCTACTGGAAAGCCTCTTCTAACCTCAATTAGAAACGGTGTGCCTAGTCTTATGGTAACTTGATATGCTAGTTGCTAATCCATGGATAGCTTCCTAATTTCTTTCTTTTTCTTTTTTTTTATTAGATCTTTTATTTACACTTCAGATGCCATCCCCTTTCCCCATTCCCCCCTCTTAGAAAACCCCTATCCCATGCCCCCTTTTCCTTTTTGCATTTATACATTTTTTTTAAAAAAATGTTAATCATAGGCTTTATAAGTTTGGTATTGTTCAGAGGTGTAACCCACTGACCAACCTAGATATAACAACTATCTTTGACTGATGGAGATACATGAATATCTGCCTCCCTGTCTCCCCCCCTCTTTCTCTCTTTCATCACCTAGCTTCTCCTCTCCTTCTCCTCTTCTTACTCCTTTTCTTCCTCTCAGTACTCCTCCCACCTTAGCTCCTCCTACACATCACCCTTCCTGTTAAAATGAAATTTTTCTCTCAAAATACAATTAGAGCATAATTATGCCAATTTGTACCAGTGAGGTACAGGATAGTCCTAATACCCAGTCCATCCTTTTGTTGACTAACCAGCACCTCTGTCATCTATCCTAACTAAAACATTTAGTTCTGAACCTGGCTTTAGGATGAATGTCAGTTGCTGACCATCCACTCAAATCTTTTCTCTCAAGGTAAAGAGGAGCAAAGGAAGAGAGGGTCAGGGGTAGAGAGGGAAATGGAAGGAAAGAAGGGAGGCACCACTGCCAACAGGATGTAAAGTAAATTAATTAATTAATTAATTAAAGAAAAGATTTCAGCTAACAAGTTAAGCCTGAAGTTACAAGGATTGTATGGTGAGTTATACAAGCAAACGTGGGATTTATTTTTGAGATTCCTAGAAAACTCTTGGGGAATGAGAAAGTCCACACTGAAAGGTCATATTGGTTTAGACATAGTCTTATCATTCTCCCGATATAAGAAATATTACCTTTGTCTCAGTAATTTTCATAGTAAATCCTGTGAGTGGTGCTAGAATCTTTCATTCTTTCTCGGCAAAAGTCTTCAGTGTGGAGCTCCATTCACTTACAGTGTCCTCATAATTTTTCATGTCCTTCTGTTCTGTATAAGGACTTCATTTTAGATGATTTCATTTATCATTCTAAGGGTATTTGAAAAATAAAACAATTAGTGTTATGGTTGCTGTAATTTCACTTTTATCAATTGTCTTGTTTTCCATGAAATATCCCACATTGATATTATTGATATTTTAATGTTTTCCCATATCACATGGATTGAAGTTTACTTCATTTTAAAATTAATTAAATAAGGATCTGTGTAGTGTACTAGTAGAGACAAATTTAATTATTCAAGAAATTTTCTTACATGACTCCTAAGGGTGAGAATGAGTGAGTCTGATTTTTGTACCTATTCTCCAGACTTTTGTTCCTGTTAGTTTGCACCTTCTAGCCTTAATGTGATGTTTTTGTTTTATCTTAGAGTTTATTTTGTCATGTTTGGTTGTTTTCTCCTAGAAGCCTGTTTTTATTGTTGTTTTTTTGTTTTTTTGTTTTTTTTTTTTTTTGCTTCAGGGTTACACTATGTAGTTTTGGCTGATCTAAGACTCATTCTGTATCTTTATATACTAGGCTGGTCTCCCACTCAGAGATTTGCCTGCTCTACCTTTCAAGTGCCGGGATTCAAGATGTGTAACACAATCTCCTGGCTATAAAACAAAATCTATTTTCAGTAAACAAAAATAATTTAAAATTAAAACAAAACAAAGAATCTCAATATGAACTGGCTGACACCAGAAAGAACTATAATGAGAGGCCAGAATTTGGGTAATGGCCTCTCAGATCGGTCATCTAATGCCAGATACAGCTTTCTTGACTCAGGTGAAGACCTCCCCAGGTAGGTTTTGTGAATACTAGAAATGCTACTATTTTTTGTTAAGATTTTGTTTAAGCTCTGCCCTATAGCTGTCTGACAACAGGCAGGAGTGCCTAACTCACTATAAAAGGCTTGCTTGCCCCCTCCTCTCTCTTGCTTTCTCTCCTTCTTTCTCTCCTTGTCCTCTTGCCACTTGCCCCCTCTTTCCACATTCCCCTCCCCTGTCTCTTTCCACATTCTCATGGACAGCCTCTACTCGTCTACTTTCCCCTTTTCTGCCTTTTCTATCTCCACTACACTCTCAACTTCCCTCCCCATGCTCTGAATAAACTCTATTCTATACTATAGTATCCTGTGACTGATTCCTCAAGGGGAAGGGATGCCTCAGCATGGGCCAACGGAGGTACCCCTTTCCCTTATACCTTACCACATATCCACCAAAAATATTTCTTCTCTCTCTTATCTTTTTATAAAAATTAACAACATCCTCAAATTTCTCTAAACTCTCCACAGTAGAAGATAATATCACTTATATTAATTAATTACATTATCAAAAAAGAAAATTACTTTGATAATAGAATTTTCTTCTTCACTTTTCATTTTATTATTGGACACCATAATACCCAAATTTTTCCTTTGCCTGGCCAAGCTTCTGTTTATTAGCTTTATTAAATAATTAGCATGTTGATTTAAGGAAGAAATAGAATTTTCACTGGTGGTTTCAAAATCTATGGAGTTGATTTTGAATATCTTTTAATTGATGACCAACTGTCATCAGTTAGTTTTATTTGGTCTCTTTCATATGAAGGGCATACAGTTTTGTTTTTATACTTTGCTCTTTCATTATCTTATTTCCATTTGTGACTTAGCAAAGGATGATGTATTAATGTTTACTGCATCACATTATCGCTCTTAACTTATCAGCATTAGCCAGGGATACATTTTCTTTTCCATCATGATAAGAAATGTATTGCTTGATAAGAAAATATATCCCAGCCAAGCAGTTTGAAGTATTGTGTTTTCTCATTTGTATTCTCTGTAGGCATTGCTTCCAAGGGAAGAAGATTTGTCTTGTGTTGGCACACTGTTATTCTGCTCATTACCCTGCTCTCATTATGTCTTCATCTTTGCAGGGCATGGTTTCTGTGCACAGTATGTATTACTGCTCTTAGCAATGAGAGGCTGCCTCTGACATTACAAGGGTGTGTGTCCCACTAGGTAGACAAGAAATCTTATACAAAATAGAGTGATGATTTAATAGAAATAACTCCCTGTGCTTACATAGGTAGAGAGCACTGATCCATATAACAAGTCAATATTTATCATGTGCTTCTTGAGCAGAGACCAGTACAAAATGATCTAGGGAATGAATAAGGGAAATGAAAAACTTGCAGGCTAATCTTAAGTAATGTATTCTATATTTTAGTCATAGCTGCATATCTTGCATTTTTAATTGAGTGATAGTACATATATAAATATGTTCTGAAAAGTACCTTGCCTATTTATCTCACTTAAAGGATAAACATATTAAGAAAATCTACCAAAATAAAATAACTAATAAAATACAGATTATACAAATATCTTCTCATAAAAAAAAAATAGCAGTATCTCAGTTGTAAACAAATTCATTTTTTCACTATTTTACATATTTGGCTTTTTTTTTTTCATTTATGCACTATGATTCACTTTCAAATCTCAAAAACATTAGTGAATCAACTGAAAAACATATGTTCTCTGTCTATTATATTCTTCCTTATCTTTGTTCATTAATGCTTTATTCAGACATTGGAAATGGTATAGATGTCCCTCAAATGATTAATGAATAATTAAAATGGTACACATGTATTATTAAGCTATTAGAAATGAAATTTGAAAGAAATGAATGGAGCAAGAAATAATTTTTCTAAGTGAAGTAACTCAGACCCTGAAATGCAAATATTATCTTATATGTGAATTTTACTTTTAAGTTGTATATATGTGACTCAATTCAAATAGCTACTAGTTTTGTTAATAGTAAATAGAGGAGAAGATATCCAATGAATAGAAAACACAGTATAGCATTTTAATGAGATAAAGAAAAACCTAAAATTCAATGATCCAATAGGGAAGAGATAGTGATGGCAGGGTAAAAAAGATATATGGTTTGTAAAAACCAGAACTAAATACCTCTTAAAAAGTCACATAGAATTACTACTGTAGAAAACTCCTAACATATGTAGATATAACATAATTTAAATGGTATCTTTATATAATGGACAATGCTACAAGCTGTGGCATCAAGTAAAGAGCCAGAAGTTGTGAGGCCATGAAAGGGTGGCTTGGTTTCTGGTATAGCACTGACTAGAAATGGCCGGAGACCCTACAAGGAACAGAATACATTTTGTCATGCTCCCAGATTCTAGGCTCCTGACACATGGCAAAGATATCTATTGACCCACGCCTTTCAGTCATGTAGGGCGATACAGCCCCTCTCAAAGATAGAGAGGTACCTCTGCACAGGTAGAGGGCATGACTACAGGCCCCAGCCTCAACAGATTTCCATATTAATGAGATACCTAAAGGCTAGAGGGCATAGCCAATTAAGTATTCTTTCCCAGACCCTCCTCCTTACAAAGGGTATTTAACCAAAGGCCTGCCCTGAGGGTGCGAGGGTACAGCAAGATTCATCTACCATCTGCCATGAAAATAAAGCTTATAAATCCATGGACTTCCTTGTGTCTTTCGGGCCTGCCATGGGAAACCATGGAGAAGGTCTCAACTATCAAGAACTTCTCTGGAGGACTTCGTGGAGGACTTCTCTGCCTTCCAGCCATGGGGACCACTGATTCAACCAAGCTAGCTGATCCTGCCAAGTGAGTACAGTAACAAAGTCTCTTTCCCGAGGGGTGCTATCGGGGCCTTTTTCCTCCTCTACCCCCCTCAGGTCCCCATTCTGCTGTGGCTCTCAGCGGCATATGGGAACCCCAGAATAGGCCACCAGCCTCCGGGTCCATTTACAGGCCCTGCCTCCCCCCACCCCAGGATCTCAGACTGAGTGAGATCTCCCCAGCTGGGTAGAGCCCCAAGAGGCTTCTCACAGCCTAGTGTCCACCTGGCACTCTGCGTGGAGTTAACTTAGTCAAAAATCCCACTCGCGCTTCTGCTGCCCAGAGTTGCAGTCCCAGCTGACTGGGGCGGCAGACCCGCAGAAACCACAACTCAGCCTAGCAGGATCCACGCCTGTGCTCACATGCAAGTAATCTTTCCTACAAGAAGTTTTACTTTTTCTTGAGTCATTGGCCAAATCATCTTATAGACTCCTTAACCACAAAACATCATAGTCTATTGACAAGAATATTCGTTCATCTCCATAACCATAGTCCCTACTGCTAAAGAGACAAATTACATTATGAAATACGAAGAATGTTAGCTGGTGCCCAATCAGAAACTTCACATCTACTGACTAGCATTCATGATACTTGGAGGGACTTTGTTGCCTACCTGAGGAGAAAAGTCATCATCAGTATCACCCAGTTACAAACACAGAAACCTCCAGCAGAGACATGTCCGTGAGATATATTGCAGGGACAAAGTCACAAGTACAATGGGTGCAATTAGCCAAATTTTATTGCATTTTGAACCCACGCTGTCAGATGGAACCCATATCTGACATTAGTAATGTGACCAAAAATCTGAAACCTGAAACTAGGACATGAGATGGGCAAAAGATACTATCTTATTTTTGCCATTAGAACTCAGCAACCAAATGATTCCTAATGACATATTGCTGTATTCATATATCAGTACATTGCTCAGACACCATCAGCAACATTTCTTTTAGTAGATCATAAATAATAAGAAATCCAACCTGGGCATGGTAAAGATAGGAAGAAAACTGAAGTGTGTAGTCCTAAAATAGATGTCTTTATCACAATAATCTTCTGAAATCCCATAAGTCCATGCAGAAAAGGAGAAGAGGAAGCAGAAAAATTATAAGAGCCAGAGTTTAAAGATAATTTCAAGGAAAAACATATCATCCATACTCAGTGAGACTGATACACATAAAAACTCACAAAAAATCTTGGGTTGCTCACAATGCCTATACAGGTTCAAAACATCCAAAGTTCTAGAAGAGAAGGGCTCATAGACAGATATTCTTACCCTTAACAAAAAAAAAAAAAACCTTTTTGCTGTTGATAACCACCAGGAAGAAGAAAAATCTGCCCCTCTCCCCCCACCCCGGGGTTTCACAGGTTATATGAACTACTCTTTTGGATAAGTTCCATTCCTATGGGAAACTCAATTACACAGATAGACTAAATTATTTGTTGTGGACTTTTTGTTTTATTCTAGTATTTTTGTATTGTTGGTTTTGTTTCATTTTCATTGTTTGTTTTAATTTTGAAAGACTGAAAAAGAACATGAAGTTGGGTAGGTGAGGATGTAGGCTGGATCTAGGAGGAGTTGAAGGAGAAGTAAAACCTTACAAAAATGTACTATGTAAAGAAAATTAAATAAAAATCATCATGGAGTTTTCTCTATAATATGTACCAAAATATATCTTGTTTCTATTCTTTTTCTTCTTTTTTCAATGTACCCTGATCATGTATAAAAATTCTTCCAGTATCCCAGATCTGTACACACCCAAATTCATGTTGTTTCACTATCTCTCAAAATAAAGAAAAAACAAAGATTTAAAAGAAACTATAAAACAGAAAACCATTTTAATTGTTTATCTGCAATTTAAGACCCCTCTATTGAGAGTTCATTGTTAAGATCTATTTTAAATTGGATTATGTGGTTTTATGATCTCTATTTTTTGAATGTACATAGTCCTTTATCAGATGTAAAGTTGATAAAAATCTTTTGCCATTCTGTAAGTATGTAATCTAGGCTGTCATTTTGTCCAATTGATGATGTGGTATCCTTTGCCTTACAGAAGCTTTTCAATTTCTTGGAGTCCCATTTATTAATTGTTAATCTTAGTACCTGAACTATGGAAGTTTTGTTCAGAAAGTTGTCTCCTATGTAAATGTGCTCAAGTATATTCTCTGCTTTGACTTCTATCAGGTTCAATGACTCTAATTTTATGTTGATCTACTTTGACTTGGGTTTTTTTTTTCAGGGTGATAAGTGTAGATATATTTTGATTCTCTACAATCAGACATCCAGTTTTACTAGCACCATTTGTTGAAGATGCTTTATTTTTTTCCTAGTATACATTTCTGGCTTCTTTATAAAAAAAAAATGTATCAGAACCCCCCAAACGGAGTTATTAATTTAGCAGGCTTGCAAGCCAAGGATGGGTAAGATTCTATACAGAGCCTTACCAACCTAAGACAGAAGTACATTGCTTTTAATAATGCATATTCTGTGATGGGTAAGGAAGGCATTCTTGTCAGAATATCCTAACATGGGCTCAGTCTTGTTTATGAAATAAAAAAAAAAGGGAGGAGGTGGAGAGCTTTGGGGGCTGCTTGGCAAGAATCTGACATTGACCTAGGACAAGGAAATAGGCTTCAGGTATAAATCTAAATCTTAGTCTAGAACAAAGAAGTAGTTTCAGGCAAGATTCTAAATTTTAGTCTAGAACAAAGAAGTAGGCTTCAGGCATGAAAATGACTTTGGGCTAGGACAGGGAAGTAGGCTCAGATATTCTGGTCATCCTGATAAGCCCTTAGAAACAGTGGTCAGGGAAGTGATCACAGAACTTTGTTTATTGCCTTTTCTTGTTCTTTGACAATTTGTGTTTACTGTCTTGCTTGTTTCTTGACTATTTACATCTATTGTACTGCTAGTTCCTCAACCAAGTACTGACTTTAATATTTGCATGTAATTAAAATAGTATAAAAGCAAAAAAAAAAAGAAAGAAAGGGGATGAGATAGTGGTTTCTGGGGGTGAGGGGAGGAATGGGGAAAAGAGATAACATCTGAAATGTAAAAAATTAAAATATTCAATAAAAATTATCAGGTGCCCATATGTCTGTGGATTTATGTTTCAGTGTTCAATAGATTCAACTGATTAATGTGTCTGTTTTTATGCTAATACCATGTTTTTTTTTTTAATTACTATTGCTTCATAGTAAACCTTCAAACTGAGAATGGTGGAACCTCCAGCAGTTCTTGTATTAATAAGAATTGTTTTATCTGTCTTGGAACTTTTGTTTTTCCATATGAAGTTGAAAATTGTCCTATAAAGGTCAATAAGAAATTGTGTTGATGTTTTAATGGAGATTCTACTGAATCTATAAATTGCTTTTGTTGGTTGGCTTTTTTTTACTCTGTTCATTCTACCTACCCATTACCATGGGAGACTTTTTCATTTTATGTAAACTTCTTCAATTTCTTTCTTCAAAAACTTGTAGTTTTACTGGTCTTTGACTTGCTTGATTAAAGTTATCCCATGATACTTTTTATTATTTGAAGCTATTTTCAAAAAAATTTTTTCCCTGATTTTTTCTCAGTCCATTTTTCATTTGCATATACAAAGAGTCAATGACAGAGAAAAACTTAAACAAATGTTGTGCCTCCATAGCCATAAATGAACTGCACAAGAAAACTAATTTGAGATTTTATCCTTTACTTTTCAGGATGTTTAAGATCAATAACATGGATGACAGCTCCTGTTAGTGAATATGGAGCTAGGTGAACACTTCTGCACTGCTGGTGGTAGTGAAAAGTTGTATAATTACTAGGAAAATGAATCTGGCATTTTCTCAGATTGATGGGAATCAATCTACCTCAAGACCCAGCTATACTACTCCTGGGCATAAACCCAAAGGACTCTTCATTCTATCACAAGGATAATTGTTCAACCATGTTCACTGCAGATTTTTTGATAACAGTGAGAAACTGAAAAGACTCTAGGCAGTCCTCTACTTAGAATTGATAAAGAGAATGTGATACATTCACACAATGGAGTATTACTTAGCTCTTTAAAAAAATGACAGCAGGAAATTTGCAGCAAAATTGATGTACCTAGAAAAGAATCCAGAGTGAGGTAACCAAGACACAGAAAAAAAAATGGTACATATTCACTTATAATTGGGTATTAGCTGTTACATAAAAGATAACTATGCTACAATACATAGAGCCAGAGAGTTTGGATAAAAGGTAAGGGTCTAAAGGTGACACAGAGCTTTCTCTGATAGGAGAAAATAAAATAGACTTTTATGAACAGACTTTGTGTGAATAGAGATGGAAAGAAAAGAATCAGATGGTGTAAAGTTGGGTTGGAGGGAAAAGGTAAAAAGAGAGGTAGCTGAAACTGGGGGTAGTAGTAGTTTGAATATGTTTTGCCTATAGGGAGTGGTACTCTTAGGAGGTGTCGTATTATTGAATGAAGTATGTCACTGTGGGGGTAGGCTTTGGAGGTTTCCTCCTATGTTCAGGTTCCAGCCATTATGGAAGAGAACTTCCTCCTAGCTGCCTGAGGAAGTTGGCCTTCTTTCTTTTGCCTTCAGAACAAAATGTAGAACTTTCAGCTCTTCTGTGCTGTGCCTGTCTGGGATATGGCGTGTTTCCTGCCATGATGATGATGGACTGAGCCTCCGAACCTGTAAGCCAGGAATGACTAAATGTTTTGCTTCATAACTGTTGTCTTAATCATGGTGTCTCTTCAGAGCAATAAAACTATAAGTAACACAAGGTCTTTTTATTCATTATTTTTCCTTTATTTTTAAAAGAAAAAGCAGGTTGTACCTTTGATTCACTGACAAATTTAGGATAGCATAAGCAGGGTATAGATCTGTGGTTGTGTGGAAAGAAGGAAATAAGGAGTTTAAGAAATTCAGAATAATAAAGCAGTGTCATTGTTGGAGGAATTTAATCACAGAAATATGAATCTCTGCTTAGGGAATTGTGCATTTGATTGCATTTGGAAAACTTCTGCACTATAATGATGTGGTGTGTGTGTGTGAGAGAGAGAGAGGGGTATTTAAAAGAATAAAGCTTTCTTTCTATTTAGACTAATTTTATTTTTTAATTAATTTATTTATTCCTTTATTTTATATCCTCATCAGAGTTTCCTTCCCCCTTCTCCCAGACACCCCACCAATCCATTCCTCCACCATTCTCTACTGGAAAGGAAGGCCTCCCATGGATGTCAATTCACCTTGGCATATCAAGTTGCAGTAATACTAGGCACATCTCTAATTGAGGCATGATAAGAAAGCCCAGTTAGGGGAAATGAATCCAAAGCCAGGCAGCAGAGTCAGAGACAGCCTCTGCTGCTGTTGTTGGATATCCCACAGGAAAAAAAACCCTAAGCTATACAACTGTTAAATATCTGCAGACAGCCTTTATCAGTCCTATGTAGGCTCACTGGTTGGTGGTTCAGTTTCTGTTGACACCTATGGAGCCAGGTTAGTTTATTCCCTAGATATTTTGTGTTGTTTTTTACCCCTCTGGTTCTTCCAGTCCTTTCTCTCCTTTGACTAGGGTATTCCCCAAGCTCTGCCTACTGTTTGCCTGTTAATCTCTGCATCTTTTTCTATCAGTTGCGTGGTGAAGCCTCTCTGATGATGATTATGCTAGGTACCTGTCTTCATGAATAGCTCACAGAAGTACATTCACACATACATCTATAAGTATAAATAAAATATAATTAAAATTAAAAGCTTTAAAGTTCTCTGAGAAAAACAAATATTTTTCATTTGTCTATATTATGTATGTGGTCATGTCTTGTTTTATTTTAATGTTAACATTTTGACAACTACAGTTAAACTCAACACAATGAGATAAAAATAAACAAAAGATAACTCCAAAAAAGGATAAGGTTAGATGAACATTAATTATCATTACACATATTATTTTCAGGAGAACAGAACTTAGAATATAAATATATTCTTAATACCAATGTGTTAAATGCAATATACATAAGCCCTACAGCCTAAATATTTATTGGAGTTCATGGAAGTATGCACAAGGCCCACATGTATCTGCATCAGATGGAAAGCCAGTAAGGAGAGAAATAAACACAAGTCCTTGTCCCTAACCAGAGTACTCCCCCATCCCTTCCAACCCCACAGCTACCCACTCACCCATCTATCTCTCCATCTCCCATCCCTCCCACCACTGCCGTACCCTTCCCCTTCCATTCCCTCCTCAACCCTGGCATATCAGGTCTCTGTAATACTAGGTAAATACTTTCCAAGTGAGGCCAGAAAAAGCATCCCAGTTAGGAGAACAAAATTTGCAGGCAAGCAGGTAAGCAATAATTTCAGGGAAAATTCCCCATTTCACTTGTTGGGGTACCCAAATGAAAACCAAGCTCTACATTTGTTACATATGTGCAGGTGTCCTAGTTCCAGTCTAAGATTGCCATTTGGTTGGTGTTTGGTTCAGTTTTTGGGAGCCCCCAAGAGTCCAAGTTAGTTGACTCTGTTGGTCTCCCTGTGGCATCCTTGTCCTCTTCGGGTCCCTCAATCATTCCCCCAAATCTCCTATAAGACACAGAGAGATCTATCTGATGTTTGACTATGGGTCTATGCATCCCTTTCCTTTGGCTGTTGGGTGGAGCCTCTGAGAAGACAGTTATGCTATGTTTCTTTCTGAAAGCATAACAGAGTAACACTAATAGTCTCAGAGATCGGTTCTTATTCATGGGATGTGTCTCAGTTTGGGGTAATCAGTAATTGGCCATTCGCTCTGTCTCTGGTCTATCTTTATACTTGCATATCTTCTAGGCAAGACACATTTTGTGTCAAATGTTTTGTGAGTTTGTTACTGTTGGGGCCCGACTTTTAGCAGAAAGCGGCTATCAGCTTTGCAGACATCTTGAGCCATATACCCTGACATGTGACTTGGATTACAATAGCCTACAACAGCTGAGCACACTCCCATAATATTGGTTTAGATACCTTGAGATTAAAGGTGCGTGAGATTAAAGGTGTGTGAGATTAAAGGTGTGTAATTTAAGAGTGACTTAGAAGTGTAGAGATCAGATTTAGAGACAAGACCTAAGGGCATGATTAAAGGTGTGACCAAAAGGCATGGCTTAGAAGTGAGACATATAAAAGGCAGAGACAGAACAGATCAGACACAGCAGACATTAGGGAGACACAGAGGAGAGGACCAGACACAGCAGAGAGAAGACAGGTAGCAGGCACTTGGAAGAGAACTTGGAAGAAGTAACTTGGAACTTGGAGGGACTAGGAGCTAGGGACTAGGCACTAGGAACTCAAGACTTAGGATTTAGACTGAAGAATAAACGGGATTGAATTACACTCTGTCTGGTCTGCATTCTTCGAGTCCATCCTCACTCTTGCTCTTGCTGAACCCCGACCCGCGGACCGGAGCAGCAGCTTGGGCCGGGATACAGTGGCAACCCAAACGTGGGTCGGCCCGGGCCTCAACATTTTGCTTGGGCCGCGACATTTTTTGGCCACCCCAACGTGGGGCTAGTGTGGACCCCAACATTTTTTATACTTGCATATCTTCTAGGCAAGACACATTTTGGGTCAAATGTTTTGTGAGTTTTTTACTGTCTTTATCCCTCCATTGTGAGTCCTGCCTGGCTACAGGGAATGGCCTCTTCAGGATCCATACTTCCCACTGCTAGGAGTCTCAGCTAGAATCACCTTCCATAGACTCTTGGGGTAAATGATTAAACTGACATACAATTTTAAAGAAGTATCTTATACAATTGTAGTAAATAAAAATCAGGACTTTTATCTGAAAGAAAGACCTAGCTCAAGCAGATTACAGAGCTGTTAGCTTGCATCCATCACTGACTCCAAGTCATTCTCTTACCATTTCCACTCACCCCTTCCTCAGGATTCTCTCTCTGGCTAAGGGTAGACTTCAAACAAAGAAACAAAGAAATAAAAGAAAATTAGCTAAAAAAATAAAAGCATGGGAAGTACACATAGGCACAAAGACACACACATGTATACATACAGGAATACTATGAAACCAAAGGATTGAAAGTATAACATATATGAAAAGAACATGTAAGGAAGGAAGAAAGAATAAAAGAAAGAAAGAAAGAGAGAAAGAAAGAAAGACTCCTCAACAAAATATGAGAAAAAGATTCTCCAATAGTGCCCTTGAAGTTTTGTGTGTGTGTGTGTGTGTGTTGATCATGTACTGTTGGGCATGGAACTTACCATTAAGAATGGTGTCTATCCCCTAAAATAGAAAAGGAAGAGCATCTTCAACCATTAGTGCCAGTTTACCTGGATGTATGCATGTAGAAGAATGCAAATAGATCTACATTTATCCCCCTGTACAAGACTCAATTCCAATCAGACCAAAGGCCTCAACACAAAACTAGATACACTAAATAGAATAAAATGGATAGTAGGGAATAACTTGATTTCATCAGTACAGGAGACAACTTCCTGAGAAGAATACCAATGTTCAGGTACTAAGATAAACAATTAAAAAAATGAGACCTCATGAAACAGCTTCTGTAAGGCAAAAAATACTGTCAATTGAATAACACTACAACCTACACATTGGAAAAAGATCTTCACCAACTTTACACATAACAGAGGGTTAATACACAAAATATATAAAGAACTCAAGAAGTTTGTTTCCAACAAACCAAATGTCCTAATTAAAACATGGGTTACATAATGGAGTACCAGTCACCTATTAAAAAATAATGACTTCATGAAATTACCGGAAAAATAGATGGAATTAGAAAATATCCTAAGTGAGGTAACCCAGACACAAAAGAACAGAGCGAAGAAGGAAGATCAAAGTTTAGATGTTTCAATCCTGCATAGAGGGGGAATAAAATAATCACAACAGGTAGAAGGGAGAAGGGACCAGTGAAGGAGACAGGGGGAAGGGTACAAAGTGTGGCAGCATCAGGTATTGGAATAAACAGGAGAGTACAGAGGGTTAGGAAATTGAATAAAAACATGTAGCAGTGGGGTATGGGGAACTGGAGGTAGCCACTAAAAGGATCTAGATCCCAGGGAAGCAAGAAGCTCCCAGGACCCAACAGAAATGACTTCAGCAGAAATACCCAACAAAGGGGATATAAAACCTGTAGAGAATACCTCCAGTAGATAACCATGGCCCCCAGTTGAGGGATGAGGCCACCCATGCATCTCAAAATTTTTAACCATAAACGTTCTTGTTCATAGGAAAGACAAGGACAAAAAAATGGAACAGAGACTGAAGGAAAGGCCATCCAGAGACTGCCCCACCTAGGGATCCATTCCATCTACAGACACCAAACCCCCATACTATTACTAATGCCAAGAAGCACTTGCTAAGAGGAGCCTGGTATGGCTGTTCCCTGAGAAGTTCTCCCAGTACCTCATTAATACAAATGCAGATACTGAGAGCCAACCATCGAACTGAACCCAAGGACACCAGTGGGAAAGCTAGAGGAAAGACAGAAGGAGCTGAAGGGGATTGCAACCCCATAAGAAGAACAATATCAACTAACTGCATCACCCAGAGCTCCCACCAACCAAAGAGTATACATGGAGGGATCTATGGCTCCAGATACACATGTAGAAGAGGATGGCCTTATCTGACATCAATAGGAGGGAAGGCTCTTAGTTCTGTGGAGGCTTGATGCCCCAGCAAAGTTGAGGCGATAGTGTGTGAGTAGGTGAAGGAGAACCCTCAAAGAGGCAAATGGGAGAATGGAGGGGGTGGGAATTGTGGGTTTGTTGAGGAATAACTAGAAAGGGGGATATCATTTGAAATGTAAATGAATAAAATGATTAATTATAAAAAACATGGGCTACAGAGCTAACAGAGAATTCTCAACACAGAAATCTCTAATGGTTGAGAAGCACTTAAAGAAACTTCAACTTTAATCATCAGGGAAATACAAATCAAAACGACTCAGATTCTAGCTTCCACCTATCATTCTCCCTAAGATCAAAACACTAAACAATAGTACATGTTGGAGAGGGTATGGAGAAAGAGAAACAGTCTTCTATTGCTAGTGGGGATACAAACTAGTACAATCACTCTGGAAATCTATTTAGTGTTGTTTTTTTTTTTTTTTTTTTTTTTTTTTTCAGAAAACTGGAAATAATTCTACCTCAAGACCCAGCATTACCACTCATGGGCATATACCCCCAAAATGCTCCACAATCTCAATAGGACACTTGTTCTACTCTGTTCATAGCAGGTTTATTGATAATAGTTAGAAACTGGAGACAACCTAGATGTCCCTTAACTGAAGAATGTATAAAGAAAATGTGGTTCGTTTACACAAGGAGATACTATTAAGTTATTAAAAACAAAGACACATGAGCATAGATAAACTTCAAACTACATCAAGGACATTTTTCTTTCATGTGAGTGTTTGACTTTATTGTTTGAAATAATGCAGAATCAGGTTTTGCTTCTTATAAAAAATATCACATGAAATATGCAGCTGAGACCTGTATGTAGGCCTTTCTAATGTTGAGATCCTTTAATAGTTTCTCATGTCGTGGTGACCACAACAATAAAATTATTTTTATTGCTACTTTATAGTTGTAATTTTGCTAATGTTATGCATTGGAATGTAAATATCTTATATGCAGAATATCTTATATGCAACCCTTGTGAAAGGGTCATTTGGCCCATCAAAGGGATTATGACTGACATGTTGAGAAACACTGAGGTAGACCAAGGTTAATATAAGTAATCATTATCCCTTTTATTAGTTACTGAGTATTGTGAAGGTCTGTAATGATGTACATTTCTAGATTGACAATTCACTACTTGCCCATGGATCTAAAAGATAGATCATTTTATTGCTCCAGATGAATTAATATATTGCTACTTGCAATTTATCTTATAGAATCTTTCTTTCCATTGTTTATACAAGATGCCCTCAAGACAAAAAATATATTTTGACAGGAGCAGAGAAGACCCACCAGAATAAAGTAAAATCTGGGCTCACAAAATTCTACAGTAGAGCTGAAATAAAAAAAAAAAAAAATGTACTAAAGTTATTCTGAACTGATGTCACACATTGCCCTCCACCAAAAAAAAAAAACATCATCTGGGAAAAGGTATGAAACTTCAGTTTCTGATTAGCATTTCAAACTGTCATTTTGTTAGGTCCTCCTGATGGATGTCAGCTCTCTTTAGGCAGAAGGTTTGTGACTACATTCAGCTTTTTAAATTTTTATTTATTTATATTTGTCCATAGTGACTTTCTGGTTGAGTGGGAAATAGCCTTTTGCATGCTTTTTCAGATATTGTTCTCAGAATCATTCTTATTATGTAGTTATTGTTACTGTAATTAATTTGTTTTTGCAGGTCACTACCAAAACATGGTTCTGAGACTTGGGATATTACCTTTTATTACATCAGGACTTGTCTATGGAATTGAGCCTGAGTGGGGCATATTGTAGAGCGTTATAGGGTACCATTTCTTGCCTTTTAAAAATAAATTTTTGAGCTATGTTTAAATAAACTTATGGAGGAGGCCGGTATTGAGCTCTATCACCACCATTATTTAGATCAAATTTTGTCTTTGATTCATGTTTTCACAGTACAGTGAGATGCAGCTTGAAGTTGTTTTGTAAGCTAATTCTTTAAATGAATGTGCCTGAATAGCTCAAGGTGAGGATGAGAAAATACAGCCCTAAGAACACAAATGCTGAAATCATAGACTCTGCTAGATACCTCCTAGTCCTATTTAAAAGAGGTAGAAAATCATGAGAAAATGGAAAAAGTTGTTATTGTATAGGGAATCCTCTGAGATACTTACCAATTTTAAACTAAGGGCAGGCAGGCCAGGCTACAATTCTAAGAACCTAAATAAAACCACATATTTACCAATTTTGTGCTGCTTTCTGATGTAAAAAAAAAATCTCTTTTCTTACCCTCTGACTCTTGAGAAGTTTCTTCATTAAATTGTCAAAAGTTACATTAACCATCATAGAAATTGAGTTTCTTACATAGTGAGCAAAGGGGAGAATGTTGGATGAATGATCAATGAACAAGAAGGCTTTAAAGAAAACTAAGTTCAGAAAGTCCATTACAAAATGTACTAAACTCTAATGAAGAAAGAAAAAAAAAGAACAAAGCTTGCATACTGCCTTTAGTTTAACATTTGTGCATGTGGAATCAGAAGACAACATATAAAAGCAATTCCCATCTTAAAATTGTATCTTTGAAAATTGTAAAATATAATCTTAAAGTATACAGTATTACAAGTGTATACAATATAAAATATCTTTATTATTTATTAAATGCAACTTATTGGGGACACTGAATAGAATAAAATGCACACTTTATTCTTTGCTTATTGCATTTGGTTTCTTTAAAGCTTTTATATTAAGACATAAAAATAAATATCAATATCTATACTTTGGTATGTGTTTATACCTAATATGAAAACCACTCAAAGTTTAGATGAAAAAAAATCTGTAATATTTAAAATTGCAAGATACTTTATTAGATAAATATAAATAATCACAAAGTGGGTTTTAATTCATATTCAAGATTTTTGTCTTTATCTACTTGGAAAAAACAAAATTTTGTACTTATGGTGACCTCACTAACATATGATCAATCTTGGTATATAATATCTAGAGTAACTAACAATCAAGTTAGAATAGTTGACTAACATTTTCAAAATTTATCTAACCTCACTAACATATGATCAATCTTGGTATATAATATCTAGAGTAACTAACAATCAAGTTAGAATAGTTGACTAACATTTTCAAAATTTATCTAAATGATTTCTTATTAAGCTGTGTTTAAACTAATTTCTAGAAGATTACATAGTTCTATAAGGCAAGAACTCAGAAATCCACAATTCTCAGTGAATTTTCTTTCTATATATTATAGTTTCTAGGGAAAATATATGAAACATAGATAATTACTTTTCCAATATTTTATCACTACTTTCTACATACTGTTCTACTGTTTTTCTTAAATAATTTTTTTTAATTTTTTTTTTGTCCAAGCTATATCTCATGAAACATCCAATTAGAAACAAAAGCAATTAATTGAAGCTAGACAGCAGAAACTCATACCTAAGTTTCTAATGAAACTTCTAAAAAATTATGGTGAAAGATCGGGAAGATGCCTGAATCAGTGATATAGTTGTCATAGAAGCACAAGGACCTAAGATGAAATTAATACAGCACTCCCCCACACACATATACACAGCACATACTCACATAATCATGTGTGCACACATTAAATTAAAATCTAGGTACTTGTACTATGCATCTGTAATCTCACTAGTAAAGGTATTATGTCAAGTAGAGCTTTTCATTTAACTGGCTAGCAAGCAATATCAAATTGGTAAATTTACAGCCTTACAGCTTCAGAGAGAGATCCTCTCTCTCTCTCTCTCTCTCTCTCTCTCTCTCTCTCTCTCTCTCTCTCTCTCTCTCTCTCAAAAAGGTGAAAAGCATCTGAAGAACTACATCTGGCTTCCATACACATTTACACAGACATGTACGTACACTTGCACTTAGAATTTCAATACCGAATTTCCAAGTTTGAAATGAGCCTGATATATCTATAGAACTTTGTTTTAACAAAAGTAAAAAATAAAACCAAAACCAACTAAAAGAAATCCAAAATATTTTTCATTAAGAATAGCCCCAAAAATCTAAATAAACTTCTGTTATTTTCTTTTATTGAAAATTGAATTTTTTCATAAAATATATCCTAATTATGGTTTCTACTTCCTCTAATTTTCTCACCCCCCTATTTGGACCCATCCACTTTTAATCTTTCATATGAGCTGGATCATTCTGATTGGTATGAGATGAAATGTCAAAATAGATTATATTTACATTTTTCTGATGACTAAAGATGTCGAACATTTCTTTAAGTGTTTTTTCAGCCATTTGACTATCTTCTTTTGAGTATTATGTTTATATTTAAACCCATTTTTAACTGGGATATATTTATTTTATTGATGTGCCTTGTTCGAGGTCTTTTTTATATTTTGTTCTATATAAGTTCTTTATAGTTCCTCCATAAGATTAGTTCTCTATAAGACATAAAGTTGGTAAAAATATGTTTCCATTCAGTAGGCTTCTGTTTTGTCTGAATGATGATGGCTTTGGCATACAGAAGGTTTTCAATGTCTTGACATCTTATTTATTAATTGTTGTTTTTAGTATCTGTACTATCAGTGTTCTGTTCAGAAAGCCTTTTATAGTGTCAGTTACTTCAAGATTAATGCCCACTTTCTCATCTTTTAAACTGTGTGTATCTGGTCTTATGTTAAAGTTTTTGATCTACTTGGAATTGAGTTTTGTACAATGTTATAAGTATAGATGCTTTTGGATTCACATATTCATAGCCACCCAGTTTTATCTGATCCATTGGTTGAAGAAGTTGTTTTTTCAGTGTGTATTTCTGGATTCTTAATAAAATGTCAAATGCCTATAGATGTGTGGACTTATGTCTGGATATTTGATAGTATTCCATTGATTAGCATGTCTATTTTGGGGGCAATACAAAGATCTTTTATTATCATAGCTCTGTAGTACAATTTGAGATATGGTATTTTGATACTTCTGCTGTGTTTTTTTAAAAGATAAGAGAGGGAATATGTTTGCTGGATGTTGTGGGGGAAGGGGGTGCCCCTGCGGGCCCATACTGAGGCATCCCTTCCCCCTGCTGGACCACACACACGACTGCATAGTATAGAATAGAGTTTATTCAGAGCATGGGGAGGAGAGTTGAGAGGGTAGTAGGGATAGAGAAATGGGGAGAGAGAGGGAGAGAGAGAGAGAGAGAGAGAGAGAGAGAGAGAGAGAGAGAGAAATACAGGCCGGCCATGAGCACGTGGAGAGATGGGGAGAGGGGAATGGGGAGAAAGGAGGTAAAGGGCAAGAGGACAGAGCTAAAGCAAGAAACAAGAAATAGAGGAGAGGACAAGCAGCAAGTATTTGGGTACAGTAGGGTGTTTCCATTGGGTTTTTTGTTGCCTGTATGACTTTCAGTTTTAGAGGTGTCAGCATTGTTTTTTAGATCCTAGTATTTTTCTGGCCTTTGTGGGTATGGATAATGACTTGAACTCTGTGGTTTCTAGTACAGCATTAGCTGCCAAAATTGTGGATTAGAATATGGGGTCTAGGGAAGGGGGGTGGCTTTTGGAGTTGTTGGGCTGCCTTTAAGGAGTGTTAGTAGTTGTCAGTGGGCTGTATTTTACCTGGGATTTCTAGTATAGGTATGGCCTCCAGAAAAGATCTCTTCTGATAAAGTTGAGAGCTGGAATATGTTGTCCAATGGAAGAGGTACAGTTTGGAGCTGTTGGATAGGCATTAAGAAACAGAAAATGTACTCTAAATGAAGATAGTTTAATTCGACTTAGCATTTATTATTGTTTTAATAAAACGTGATGTATATGTTTATATATAGTTTAAATCTCTACTAACATTATTCTTTTCATGTACTCAATTTATATAATTTATTCTCCAGTGTTAAACAGCGTTATAATTTTCAAATAAACTTACTGTCAAATTAATATCTATAGTGAATATTTTGGTTTCTTAAAAAAAAAACCTCAGGTATGTTATATGAATATACTTTTGTATTGATCCAAGGTATTGATAAAAGGCTGCTTCATAGCATGTTATTATGATTTGTTTCATGCACTAGAAAGCTTCAGATAGTTTAATCCTGAGGACTAGGAGAGTCCCAAGAGGGCTTGGCGGTGCTTTATTGCTCCCACTGCTGCTGATCCATGGTGCTTCTGGTTACTGCTGTTGTGCTTGTTGGATTGTTTGCTTGCTATTGCAGGGTTGCTGGATTGCTGAATATATGGATGTCTGGTACTCTGAAAATAAAGATTAGACTTGCCCCTTGGATCATGAAGCAAGTATCTAGCAAGAATTGTCCTAAGAGGTCTATACCGCCTTTCCTTCATAACATTTCTCTCCTACCTAGTATTGCAGTGTTGAAAGGGATTGCGGTGGAATAAAAGTTGGAAGGGTAGTATATAATAACCCACTAGAGAAGATAAAAAGACACCAAAAATATTATTTCAAATATTTATGTATTTATTTTTAAAAGTGATTTTAAGTAAACTGAATGATTTCACACCTTCTCCATAATATTCTCTCTCTATCTCTTCCCAGGTACTCTTTCCTTCTACTACTCTCAAGTTGATGTCTTCTACTTCATTCATTATTATTCTTACATGTACATGTGCATACACATATCCATATATGCATCATAAACATATAAATATTATATGCTGTTTGTTTTTTTTGTTTGTATGTATATGCTCTCGAGACTAACAACCCTGCATTGAGCAGTGAATAAGGGAACTCACCTCTAGGAGAAATGATTTTTTCTCTCTGCAGTCTTTAGTATTCTGCAGTTTTTTGTGTTAGAGTTGGACCCAGTGAAAATTCTCCTTCAGTGTTAGCGTACAGCTTGATATTGCTCTTTTTCTGTTAAACTGGTACTTGTAGGACGGTTTCATAACAAACTTTTTGATTATCTGGGTTTTATAATTTTTCTAGACCATCTTCTCTGTTGTTCCATGAACCATCCATGCAGTAGAGGTGATGTAGATGATTTTATAGCTAACAAAATACCAAATACCAGGCATGAGAAGCGTTCTTTTGAATGATTAATCAGGGTAGTCCAACTGACTCCCTAATATATATTTGAGAATGCCTTATAAAAATTGAGAGTTATGAGTAGGTGGTTTTTTATTGCTGCAGACACTGACCATTTATGATGCAAGAGTTGGGTGATTCAAGGTGTATCTGATATGAAAGCCTACTTCTTTCTTCTTCTTCTTCTTTTTTTTTTTTTTGAAAGCATATTTCTTGCACTCTACTCTCCATGGTACCAAAAGGCTGCTTAGCAATCTGATAACAAAGTGAAGCAATTAAAGCATCCTTCACAGCTGCAACACCAATGAATTATGTCTATGACCACTATATCACAAAATGTCATTAAAGATGCATTAAGCAGCACTAACATGACCTTAGTAACCAACTGCTATCTAATTAGACTTAAGGCCTATTCAACAGGAAGAAAATCATGGCTGTTATTTAAAGCCTAGCCATGTCTTCAATGCTAGTGCAGTCATGGACATTGGGATCATTCTGAAAATTACTTTTTGGCATTTATAAACATAAATAACAAAATTAAAATGAGATTGACTGCAGGTTTATATCATAGAATTATTTACTTTTGGAGTCAGTTATAGCCCCTATAGGATAATTTTAATATGGGATACTTTTTCTTTATCTTCTAGAATCTATGTAGAATTGATCATATTTGTTTACTAGAGAACCAGACACCATTAAAAATTCCTCAAAATAATATTTTATAATCTCTACTTCAAAAAACATTATTTATATATTCAAATATTTTGTAGTCCCATTTTCTACCTTGATAAATTGCATCTTTCTAGAAAGCTAAGTATTTAGTTTAAATCTTTGAGTAGCTTCTTTTTATACTATTACTTTGCTTATCTTTTATTTGAATTCAATTTCTTTGTGTTACAAACCAACTTGGGAATAACATTTCAGCTGCAGGCTACTGTTATATTGTGCTTTCTTTGTCTGTATATTATTTATATCCATTTGTGTTTCAGCCTGTTGATGTAAGAAGTGGCTCAGTGTACAGCTCCACTAGCTGCTTTGTAGCTGCTCATATCATCAGCTTTGCTCAGAGGAAAACCCTTTAACAGTTGAGATGTTTTACCCAGACAGAGATCAAAATTCCTTGTAATTTAACTCTCCTGAGTGCCATGTATCTAAAAACTAACTGTAACAAAAGAATGAATGTGTATCTTCCTTACCAGTAGGCATAATAACTTTTGTTGAATAATTAATGTTCCAAATTGTCCCTTAAGTGAATTCTTGAAATGCAAGCCATTTTTTGAAATGATAATATTGCTTGTATATTTCCCATCCAGACCTGTATGTTCTTCCTTTACAAGGTTATTAAGATCATAATTCTCTAATAAATTACTTGCACAGAAATGCTGTGTTGAAACCCTATCTTAAAAATGCTAATATTTGAATCTCTAACATTATAGATAAGATGACGTGAGAAAAGGATCAGTTTACTTTCTTCAAGTCTTAAAATTTTATAGTCTATGATTTTGTCATATTTTATTTGATTTATTGAGATGTAATTTCTAAGAAAGAAAAATCTTGGGTCTGTTAACCATGTCAAAATCAGAATATTGATAGCCAAAAAAATAAAAAAAAAATCTATGCCTTAAAAGAAGCTCTGATGGAGTGCACAGTTTAAAATGGATCAGGAATTTCTGAACCTGCACAGAGGTTAAAGCAAAACTTTCTATTGGTTCTTTTGCTTACCTCTGCATGGACTAAGAAGACCCAACTTTAGTTAAAAGTTGGTAGCAAGTGCCTTTCTGCAAAAAATCTATCTTCCTGCTTCCCTTTCTTTTCTCTTATTTTTTTCTTTTTCCATCCAGAAAAAAAAAGAAGACAATTTTTCAAGACTCGAAGTGTCTGTCTAAATGAATAAAGCTTCCAGAATTGTTTAATGTTTGGTTGTGGGACTTTGCATTTGCTCCCATCAGTCTCTGCATGAAGTCTATCTGGCCTTTTTAATGATGATTCTACTAGGCTCTGATTGCAGAACACTCTGCAGGTAGGACAAACTATAGGTCGACGTTTTTGTAGCTAGGTTGGTGAACCAATTCCTTCACTTTAGGTCTTGCTAGGTTATATAAGGTGTCTTGTTCAGGCTGTTTCCCCATATGTGGGGTCTTTGCTAGGGTTACTCTTGTAGATTCCATGAAGTTTCAGTTGCACCAGGTTTCCACCTGTCTCTTAAAGTGAACAGTCCAGATTCTAGCATATTCTCCATTTCTCACAACCTACCTAATCCTTCATGTTTCCAATACACCTGTGCCCAATTTACTTGTAAATCTATTTTATTTTATTTTCTCAGGGAGATCCTTTCTCTCTCATTGTTATTTAGCCTCTTTGGGTCTGTGGATCATAGCATGATTGTCTCTTACTTTACAGTTATTATTAATTTATAAAGAATACATACTACATTTGTCTTTCTGGGTCTGAGTTCCCTCACTCAGGATGGTCTTTTTCTAGTTCCATCAATTTGCCTTCAATTTTCATTATGTCATCGTTTTTAACAGCTGAGAAATACTTCATTGTGTAAATGTACCACATTTTCTGTATCCATTCTTCTGTTCAGTGATAGCTAGGTTGTTCCCAATTTCTAGCTATTATGAATAAAGCTGCTAAAAACATAGTTGAGCAAGTGCCCTCATGGTAGGATGGCATATCCTTAGAGTATATGCACAGGAGTGATATCCATGGGTCTTGAGGGTAGATCTATTTCTAATTTTCTGAGAAAGTGCCATATTGACTTCTGTGGGAGGCTTGCTTTATTTCTGAGCAGTAAGAGGCAGACTGTAGAATGGAGTGATAGAGGAGATGGGCAAGAGATACTGGGGAAGAGGAATGAGAACAAAGTGTGAAGGATATGAAGTGTGGCAGTGGGATATCAGAGTCTTCTGGGCAAAATATAAATGAAAAGAGAGAAAATATATTCTGTGTAATTATATATTTTTATCACTTTGGGGGTTAGAAGGAACAACATAATGCCTGTGTAGTTAAGAGTTTTGGTTAAAGATATAGGGGATTAGTATGTATTTTTTGTTGTGACAATAAAGTAGGCAAAATTTGGATTGAGGAATATGGATTTCTGACTCCTAATATACCTAGTAAATGACAATATTGTGAAGAATGGCTAAAGTCCTGAATGATTATAAATTGTTGACACAGTTATGCCATGTCAAAGAAGCCAATGTCCCAGACTCATGGGAATAAAAAGATTATCACTGGATCAGGCTCAGTAGAATTTCAATGCCTCCCCCTAGACTGAGGATAAATTTTGATGAATGGCTAGTCTTTGGCTAAAAATAGTATGTGTAAAAAATACCAATCACAATTTCCTTGTCCTGCACAATCACATTTACTTGAAAGTGCTTCCCTACAATGAACCCTTACAAAGATTAACTAACCAACCCCATACTTATTTCTAATATAATAAATGTATTGAATTTCTCATTTGATGGTATTTCTCCATCTGAACTTATGACCTAACATTTGATCCTAGTGTTATATTACTTCTGTCTGTCTGCTTTATTTCTTCTTGTTTCCAACCAGGTTTCCATAATCTGGGTGTCTGAGCTGTGGCAAATATTATGTATACCATATGTTCATTTTGAGATATATGATTCTTCAGTATAGAAGGAATAGCAACTCTACAAAAGACAAACCCAGGATTTCTTTGGAGCTCAGAAACACACCAAGTAGAATACTTATTTGCAATGCAATTTTCATAAATGACTTTAAAATTTAGCAAAAAGCATGAGGACACTTAGTTGAGAGATAGATCCTCATTACTTACTGCTCTTCCAGAAGTCTCAGCTTTGACATTAGAATCTGCATAATAGCTCACAACATTTTGCAGTTCTGGTTTCAAGAGATCCAACACCCTATTCTGTCCTCTGGGCACCAGGCTTAAACACAGTGCATGATCATACATATAGCAAAATGCTATGGACATAAAAATAAATATTTTAAAAGAGTAAGCCACTTTATATAAACATAATAAGATACTGAGAATCATTTAATTATTTGAGGTTATTTGGGTGAGAAAATTACAAGTCACCACTGAATAGGTTTATTCACATAAGTGGCAGGTTCTAAATCGATTTTCCACTTACACTGTAATAAATATGTTTCATATGAATGTTCTAGACAAGTTTTTATCCTTAGGCAATTTAAATTCTTGTTGAATGAAGTGCATGGATTCAAAGGTTACTGAGACTTGGAACAAAATATATATCAACTTGAAAAGTAGTACTTCTCTTTATTTTTAATGTGGGAAACAATAGAATTCTTAAAAGCAAACGTAACTACTAATTAGTTGAATAGCTTGATCATTTCTGCAGTTCAAGCACTTAACACAGGTTCCTATGCATATTGGGCACTCATTAATGTAATGTTGAATAGATGAGTGGAATCATCTGTGTGGCTAGAATCTTATTACCCTCCACTAAAGTACAATATTAAATTGTTTAAGACTTCAAAAAGAAAGAAAGAAAGAAAGAAAGTTGAACATATAGGTACAAACTAGTACTCTTTGCTCATAAAATATAAAATTAATTATACTGAGTAATGGCAATAGTTTTTCACACAGTTTTTTTCATTATCTGAAGAATGTATAAGAAAAACAAACAGTAGGAAAAATGTTTCCTTTTTGTTTCTATTGTTTGATTGGTTGTTTGGTTAATTTGGTTTAGATTTTGTTTTGAGGCTGTCTCCTACGTAACCAAAGCTCACTTTAACTCTTTGTCTTCATAATTCATTTGTCCAAACACTGTGATTATGTATTTCATAGTTCATCTTGATTTTCAACTTGATGTAATTTAGAATCATCATAGAAACAGACCTTTTCATATGGCAATGAGGAATTTTCTGCATTTGAGTTATCAGGGTGGAATTATCAACCCTAAATATGGATAGGACACTTTCCTGGACTAATGTACTGAGCTGAATACAAAGGACAAAATGAAGTGAGCATCAGCATCCATCTTTGTCCTGATTGTCTGACTGGGGCACAAGGAAATCAGCTGCCCCAAGATCCTGCCATCTTGACTTTCCCACTATAATTGACTGAACTCTTAAACAGTGATCTGGGTTAAAGCCTTTATTACTTAACTTATTTTCTATGAAGCAAAAAGAAAAATAATGATGCAAAATATGACTAATGAACTTTTATTTTTAAAGATTGAATAACATATTTACTAATTTATAAACTGTTAAGATGCCATAATTTTATTAGAGTTTATTGTGAGTTATGCTAAGTAAATTACATTTTTACTATATTTTATCTTTAAAATATTCATTCTAAATAATAAAACCACTCCACAGAGACACAAGAAAGCTTTGTCCTCTAGAAAATTTGCATAGTGGAAAAAAAGAAAATTTACAAGGAACTGAAAAACAATAGTCTTCTTCTGAAGTATTCCAATGAATATCAATCTTGCCTACAGTACTATCTCTTTAGTGAAAGATAAGGTGTGTATTATAAGTTTGGACCTTTTGATAAAAAATAACAAAGTAAACCTTTTTCTCTTTTTTCAAATGATAGTTATTTACTTTGTTGCTTGTTATAATTGAATTTAATGACCCAGGAAAATAATATAGATTAAACGTATTCTCAGTAGAATGAAATAATAACTGGGATATGGTATTTTTAAAGGCCTTTACTTGGTATTATCTGGATCTTAACTACCCCTCAAAGCTGAACTATAGAAGACTTAATACCCAATGAAGTAGTTTCAGAGGTAGAGGTCAATAGATCATAGGGTTCTGATTCTACTCATTTGTACCCAGCCCCTTTTCTTTTCTTTTCTTTTCTGGCTACTATAAATTGAGCAGCATGTTTGGATCTTTTTCCTCTAACTGGGCTGCTTTGCCAAGCCACAATAGAAAAAGATGTTACCACTTCAACTGCATCTTGATATGGCAAGAGAGTGCAGGAGGCCAGGAAGTAGGGGAGAGAAAGGATAGACTGTGACAAGAAGAGGGAGGGGAAATCTATCAGGATATAACATAAATAAATTCATTAATTTAAAAAAGACAAGTGAGAAAATAAAATGAACAGCATCACTTTATCATTTTATTTCTGCCATGATGTCCCATATTACAACTGATGAAAAATCATTTAAAACCACGTAATCAAAGGTTTAAATATTGAAAATTTAAAAAGGTGCAATCTTTCTATTTTTGTTTTAATTTTTATCAGGTATTTTATCACAGTGACAGAAGACTGGCTGGCCTAAATTTTGACATATGGCAGTGCATGCATAAAAATAAAGATAAATTAACTAGTATCTCCGTAGCAGCATTTTGATACTGTAAGAATGAATTGAATATAATCATAAAGTGAAAAATTCATGAGCTTTGAAAGTAGCCATGAGAAAAGCACATTCTGTCCTTTACTAATCCATATTTGGGACAAAGTATTAATATCACTGTTTTCATCTTTACTCATCTGAAGAATAGGACTAGTAAAATTTAATATGGAACATTGAACTAAAGACCAAACAAGAATTTTAAGCAAAGTCATAAAGTGCATTAGAGTTAGTGGGGTAGTTTAATTTAGAGTCCTTCAAAAGATCATATATTTAAAAGCTTGATCCTAGTTGAGTTGATCAAACTGTTTTGTGAAGGATTAGGCCTTGTCAGAGCAAATATGTCACTGAGGATGAACATTGAGTTTCAAAAGATAATTCTTGCCTCTAGTCTCCACAAGTCCATGAATCTCTCATTCTCTTTGTCTGTCTATTGGTCTGTCTTCTATTTGTGAATAAAATGCTAGCTTTCAGCTATTGTTCTAACATAGAACCTGTGCCTGCTGACACGGATCCTGGCTATCATGGCTATGGATTCCCTCTGAGTCTTTAAGAAAGCTTCCAATTAAGTAGTTTCTTATAAAATTCTCATGTTCATGGTTTATTTTTATAGAAATAGAAATGTAACTGAGATAGTAAATCTCATATTAAGGACATAAAATAGAATACTAAATCAATTACTATGTCAAAACATTTCAAGTAGGACTAATCATGTATATGATAATTTGAGTTTTTATATAATTGTTTTAAGCTCCTCTTCAAGTAATTGTTTTCAAGGTATTTGGGTACAAATAAGGGGAAGTCATTTAAGCCCAATTATGTAGGAACTTGGGGTTTTGATTTAAAAGTCTCACATTTTTTGGAAGGTTGATTCCAAGGTATTTTTTAATATAGTTTTATTTTTATAGCTACCATGAATAGGGTTGTTTCTCTAATTCCTATTCCAATATGCTTGCCAATATGCTTGGAATATAGGATAGCTATTTATTTTTTGTGTGTATTTTACGGAAATAGATTTTGTAGAATCTATAAGGTCTGTGATATTCTGAGTAGGGGAGCCTCCTATAGGTTTGGGTTCATATTTTGGTGCTGTTTGGTGAAGTTTAAGTATTTGCAAGCTAGTTAGAAGAAGTACATCACAGGGGGTAGGCTTTGAGGAAAAAATGCCTCTAACCACTTCTATTTCAGTGTCTCTGCTTTGTGCTTTTAGTTGAAGATATGAGCTCTCTGCTTCTTGCTCTACCCACAATGCCTACCAATAGCTACATGCCTATTTGCCAAAGTGAACTCTTATCTTTATGAACTAAAAGCCAAAGAAAGCTGCTTTTTCTGTAAGTAGCTTTCAATCATGCTAGCAGTTTTATCATAACAACAAAAATGTAACTAAAAATATGGGAGTTAGTACAAAGAATGAGCTGTTGCTACGGGGAAACTACTATGGTATTTTTTCTTTGTTTCTTTGTTTTTTCCTTCCTTCCTTCCTTCCTTCCTTCCTTTCTTTCTTTCTTTTTTTCTTTTTTTTTTTTTTTTTTGATTTTTGGAGGAATTTGAAACACCTTGGAAATTTGGACTACAAAAGTTGTTGAATGCTTTAAGCAGAGCTTAAAAAGCCATCTTGTATGAGCCTGGAAGAAAGTGGTGCTGAGAGCAACTGAAAGCCAGCTCAAGTTGTTTTGGAGGGCAATAATATTAGCAACTAGGATAGAAGCCATTCCTGTGACATTTTGGCAAAAACTTGTCTGCTTATTTCCCATATCTTGAGTACTTGAATGAGACTAAAATAAAAAGCAGTTAAATTTCTTGATGGATGAAATTTCCATAGAGCATAATGATAATTTTGTGGCTTAGTTATTACAGATAAAGCAGGTTTACTATTGATGAAACAATCAAGTAGGGTAAAAATAAATTTAAAAAATACACAGTTTGGGGAGAATATGTTCACCATAAAGCTTTATTAAGCCAATCCTGTGTTAGAAAAGAGTCTGTAGTTGTTAAGCAGATTAACACCATTACAAAGAGACTTTCTGTGAATGCTCATGAAGACAACAGTGACTTCAAGATCCCACATACCTAAGCTTCAAACTTGTAAAATAAAGCCTAAGAATTCTAGTTTTAGAAAGCAACTGTAATCAAAAGCTGGTGCTAATTCAGTTCAAGAAGGAAAGAGACAAACTTGAGTAGACAGCTTAAATTGGTATTGTTATCCACATGATATTTTTAGAGACAGGAAACATAGCTCCCTTTAGTTTCAGATATTTACTGAGCCTAAATCATGGGACAGGAAAGTCCTTGAATGAAACCATGAAAGGGTAGAAAGCCCTACAGGATCATTACATGAAACTGAGAAAGTGTTGTCTCATTTGCAATGGAAACTCAACAATGTTGGAAATGCAAGGAGAGTTATATGTAAAGAAGGGAGGGAGGGAGGGGGTAGGGAGGGATTTTACAGGCATCAAAGCTTTTGAGGAAAAGTTATCAAAACTCTTTGACATCAGATATAGAGTTTCATAATTTGGTGCTTGCCCTGCTCTTTTCTGGTCTTGACAAGGGTTCAGTATTTATTACTGTATTTCTATCTATTCACTTTAGAATAGTAATACATATCCCACACCAATATATGTTGAAAGAATGTTAATTTAGGTTTTGATTTTATAGATGATTACAATTAGCAGATTGTCTTGTGTCTCTCAAGAGACTTTGGAGTTTTAAATAGTGTTAATATTGTGAAAGGCTACAGTGAATACAAAAATTGGACTAAATGAAGTTTTCAATATAATATTGCCTAAGCCTATGAGGTTCAGCAAGTGGAATATTGAGTATTGTTTGTTTCTTTTGATAATACATGTATCTCTCATCTTAATTGGTTTCAATACTGATAACTAGTTGGGGATGTTCTTGGGCAAGGTTTAAGTAACAGGTTGATGCTAAAAGAAAGGCAACATTAGGAGAGGACTTTGAAGTAAAAAAGAGACTACACCACTTTCAGTTTGTACCTTTATTTTAAGTTTGTAAATGAGAATGTGAACATTGAGCCTTTGTTATAGTACTCACACTTCCATTCTGCAGCCATTTTTATATATCATGATCAACTCTTATATTACTGGAGGTATAATTAAAACAGTCTGTTTCTTCCATAATTTTTTTTGATCTTGAAGGTTTATCACAGCAATAGGAAAGTAATTAACAAAGAAGCTCTAATGTCTACAATCATATCATTAGCAATGGGTATTTTGACATTTGTTTCTCTTTGTAACTCATTTAGATCCTTTTCTTGTCTTATTCAAGCTAATATGTCAAGTACTGTGTTAACTACAAGTAGAGAGAGTAGACACCTATATCTTATAGAAACATTCCTTTTCTCCACCTATAATACAGTCACAATAACATATGAAATTAGCCTGAACAGACACAAAACTAAACAGAGTAGAATAGAGTACCTAGAATTAAGTCGTCAGAGTTACAACTACTTGATTTTTTTTAAATGATGCCAAAGCTATTGTAGTCTAACTGGAAATGACTTCCATACAACTAATACAAAGATGCACATTCAGAAAGTGTGGAAAATGGGTTACCTCATAATACTCAATTCTAAATATGATATTTTCATCAAATCCCTCTACTCAGGTATGAAAGAACTATGTAGAAGAGCATGAAGAAAATATGAGGAAGCCAGAGGGAATGGATGACACAGAGGAAAGAGTTTTATCCAGAAACAACGGGCCTGGTACATACATGAACTCACAGAGAATGTGCCAAGTTAGACATGTCCAAACCAAATAGGATTCAAGTGCACAGAGGAGTATACTGACTCTTATCTTAATCAACAAACTTTCTCCAATTCACATTTACTTGCAAAGAAAAATTTAATTTTCAGTAACAGAATATTACTGAGTATTCAAGCCACATTTAAGATTGGCCCCATACCCAGCAGGTCAGCATAGACTAATTTCAGTGGTATTTGGAAAGATATTTGTTATTTGTTTGTTTGTTTGTTTATTTATTTATTGTCTCATATTGTTTTGTTTGAGCACATTACCTGACTACTAATTTACTTGTATATTATAATTTTCAATTTTATGTTTTTAGGGTTTTTTTTTTTTTTTTTTTTTGCATGTGTGTGTCTGCGTTTGCATGTATATATTTCTCATGAATTTTCTTTATTTTTCTTTGTTTTATTATGCTTTTTATATTTTTCTATTTGTTAGAGAGAGAGAGAGAGAGAGAGAGAGAGAGAGAGAGAGAGACATAGGCTTAATTATTTACATCCCAAATCCCAAATACTGCTTCTCTCCTGGTCCCTCTCTCAGTGTTCTTTCTCCCTTCCTACTCCCTTCACCCTTGAGAAGGCAGCCTCCTTCATATCCTTGACCTAGTCCATCAAGTCTCTGCAAGATTAAGTGAATCTTTTCCCACTGAGGTCAGACAAGACTTTTCCTCTAATACATATGTGCCAGGGGACTTGGACATACAGTATGTGTATGCTCTTTGGTTGTTAGCTGAGTCTCTGGGAGTTTCCAGGGGTCCAGGTTTTTTAATACTGTTGGTTTTCTTCTGTGTTTGCCATGCACTTTAGTGCTTTTAATACTCCCCCTACCTCTTCGATAGGCATTTCTGTCCTCTGCCCAATGTTTGGCTATAGATATCTGCATCTATCTCAGTCAGCTGCTATGTATAGCCTCTCAGAGGGCAGATATGCTAAGTCCTTTTGTGCAAACACAACAGAGAATTAAGAATTGGGTGAGGGATTAGTGCCTGCCTATGGGATGGGTCTCAAGTTAAGTTTATCTCTGGTAGACCATTCCTTGAGTCTCTGCTCCATGTTTGTCCCTGCATTTCTTTTAGACAGGACCAATTTTGAATCAAAACTTTTATAGCTAGCTTGATATTCCCATCCCTACACTGGGGGTCCTGCCTGGCTGCTGGAGGTGGTCCCTTGAGTTTCCATATTCCCACTGTTGGGTATTTCAGCTAAGGTAACCTTCATTGACTTCTTGGAACTTCTTTCACCCCAAGTCTCTGGAACTTCTTAGAGATTCCTTCTACCTTCATGCCCTACCCACCACCACAGACAGCTGCATATTTCTATTCATTCTCTGGGCCTCTCTTCAATCTCTCCCCCTTGCTGTTTGATCCTGTACTGGTTTTTCCATCACCCTCTCCTCTCCCATCCAGGTCTTTCTTTCCATCTGCCCACGACTATTTTGCTCCCCCTTCTAAGAAAGATTCAAGCATCCTTAATTCAAGCCTTCCTTACTTTTTTCTTTTTAACTTCTTTGGGTCTGTGGGATGTATAATGGGCATTCTGAACATTTTGCCTAATATCCACTTATTAGTGGGTACATCCCATGCATGTTCTTTTGGGTCTGGGTTGCCTCACTCAGAATGATGTATTCTAGTTCCAAATATTTGGCTAAAAATTTATGATGTTACTGTTTTTAGTATCTGAATAATATTCTACTATGTATATATAACATATTTTTCTATCCATTTTTTAGTTGAGGGATATCTGGTTTGCTTAAAGTTTTGGGCTACTACAAATAAACTGTTATAAGCATAGTGAAGCACATATCCTTGTGGTATGGTGAAGCATCTTTTGGATATATGCCCAGGAGAGATATAGCTGGGTCTTCCAGTAGAACTATTTCTAACTTTCTAAGGAACCACCATATTGATTTCTTGAATAGTTTTACCAGTTTGCAATCCTACCACCAATGGAGAAGTATTCCTCTTTCACCATATTCTCATCAGCATGTGTTGTTGCTTAATTAACCATTCTGATTGGTATAAGGTAGAATCATTTTGATTTTCAATTTCTTGATGACTAAGGATGTTGAACATTTGTTTAAGTGATTCTCAACCATTTGAGATTCCTCTGTTGAGAATTCTCTGTTTAGCTCTGTAATCCATTTTTTTTTTTAATTGGATTAATTCCTTTTTTGGAGTCTATCTTCTTGAATTCATTATACATTTTAGGTATCAGTTCTCTGTCTGATGTGGAGTTATTGAAGAACTTTTTCCATTTATAAGCCTCCATTTTGTACTATTGACAATGTCTTTTGCCTTACTGAATCACGTTTTGCAGATGAAATGATAGTATACAAATGTGACCCCAAAATTCTACTGGAGAACTCCTATAGCTGATAAACACCTTCAGCAAAGTGGCAAGACACAAGATTAACTTAAAGAAATAAGTAGCCTTCCTCTACACAAGTGATAAATGGGATGAGAAGGAAGTTAGCAAAACAATACATTTCAGAATAGTCATGAATAGCATAAAATTACACCTTGGTGTAATTCTAACAAAATGAAAGAACTATATGACAAGAACTTCAACTTTCTGAAGAAAGAATTCAACAAAGGTATCAGAAGATGGAAAGATCTTCCTTGCTCATGGATTTGTAGGATCAACATAGTCAAAATAGTCATTTTACCAAATGCAGTCTACAGATTCATTGTAATCTCTATCAAAATTCTAAGACAATTTTTCACAGACCTTGAAAGAACATTTTTCAAGTTTATATGATAAAACAAAAAACCCAACTTTGCCAAAACAATCTTGAACAGTAATAGGACTTCTGGAGGTATCACCATCCCTGATCTAAAGCTTTACTACAGAGAAATAGTAACTAAAGCTGCATGGTATTTGTAGAGAAACAGACTGGTAGATCAATGGAATAGAATCAAAGACCCAGCTAGAATCTCACACATTTATGGACACTTAATTTTTGACAAAAAAATCTAAAAGCATATAATGGAACTGAGAAAGTATATTCCATAAGAGGTGCTGGTCTAACTGGAGGTCTGCATGTGGAAGAATGCAAATTGATCCATATTTATCACCATGAACAAAAAAAAAGTCCAAATGGATCAAATACCTCAATGTTAAACCAGTCACACTGGATCTAATAGAAGACAAAGTGAGAAATAGCCCATGAACACATTGGCACAGGGGAAAGTTTCTGAACAGAACACCAATGGCTCAGGTATTAAGGTGAAGAATTAAACAAAAATGGACTTCATGAAACTGGAAAGTCTCATATATTTCAATACTTGACTGCAGCTTGTTGCGATACTTTAAAAGAATCAGAGCTCTCTTTTTATTGGAAGACATGTGTCACAGGGAGAGGGCTTTTCAAAAGCCCATGCCATCTTATGCTTGCTCTAGCTGTCACATACTTATTAATCAAATGTGAACTCTCATGATCTACTGGAGCTTGTCTGTTTGCCTGCTGCCATGTTCCCCACCATGAATATTATGAACTTGATATACTTAAACTATAAGCCTCAGATAAATACCCTCTTTTATAATTTGTCTTCCTCATGGTGTTTCATCACATCAATAGAATTGGGACAGTGGGCTGTGAGAAGCAGCTGGGTGCTTGGTAGAGCATGAGCATGGAACCCCAGACCATTATTGAACAGCAGGAGTTCAGCTCTGCTCCCAGGCCCTGGTTCTTTTCATTTAGCTTCAGCCCTCCACAAGCATACCCACAGAGAGGTCTATGACCATCAGTCAGGAGGAACAGGCCTTAGGCCTTAGAGAGCTTTACATACTAATGAGGTACCTGAAGGCCAGAGGGTGGAGCCAATTAAACATTCTTTCCCAGCCCCTCCCCCCTCTCTCCCTATTTAACTCAGGTCTGCCCTGGGTTTCAGGGGGGAGCATCCAGATCCATCCACCATCTGCCATGACATTAAGGCCTGTAAAATCCCATGGACTTTCTTGTGTCATTGGGGTCACGCCATAAAGAACCGTGAAGCCACAACAGCCATGCCTAACATCCCACTGGAGGAACCCTCAGTGTTCCCAGCAGCCCTACCCACAAATCGGCACATTAATTATAACAAATATACATTGAAGAAGATACTTGCTTCAACAAATGGTACTGAAAAAAAGTTGTCAACATTTCTAGAAATATAATTAAACTGTGACCCCCATCTTGTACAAACTTCAACTCCACAGGGATCAAATATTTCAAACTTCAGATTTGATCCTGAAATTGACAGAAGAAATAGAAAAAAAACTTACAGGAAGATGAAGTACTTTCTGAATAGAATTCCAGTCATATGAAATAGGACTCACAATGAACAAATGAGCTCTCATGTTCCAGGCAATGTATGACTACTATGCAAAACTAGAATGGTGATTTTGTGGGTAATCACTAAGTTCCAGATTGTGTTTGAAGCCTGATTCTCTGGAGGTCCTTTATGCTGGGTGATGAAAAACTCATCATAAAAGCCCTTGCCCAAGGAGATTAGAGGTCCTTGGTATTGCTATTTTGTAAATGGTCATGTATTCAACTTATCTTCTAAATATTGATGTTTATATTCCCTGTCTTGCATTGTTCTTAGTCTTTATCAAAGATGGTTTTTATATTGGTGGGATGTGGTCAGTGTAGAGACTCACAACCTGCCAAAGAATGAGGATATGTGACTATGAGATCTCATTTCTAAATAATTCCTAATTATACCACAGCTGTTTTCATCTACAGAAAGGCTCTGGGAGCATTGTGTGTGAGAGAGGAAGTGGAAAGAATATACTTGTTTTAGGAAATGAAAGATTGCTTTGAAATGAAGTGCTGACTTGTGTACACAGCATGTCTCTTGCATTTCTGTATTCAACTGCACAAGAATTGCATAAGATCAATCCAGTCAGAATTCCAGCATAGATGATAGAGACACTTATAAAGGCCCAACCCTAGTTCTGTATGTGTTGGCTGCTGGGAGGAGAATAATTTTTGAGGAATGGTGCTGGTGAAGTAGGTTGATCTTGTTCTAGTGGGTGTCCCAACTCCTGTGTAAACATAGACAACACTAATTGGACCAACTCAGTTGAAACAATCAATTAAAAAGAAGATGACATAAAAATGTGAAAGGAACATATCAGAGAGTGTTGTTATGGAAAGTTGAAAAGTAAAGAGTATATATGATCAAAATACATTGCATGCATATATGAATATTTTTAGAAAATAATGATTATTAAACAGTCTTATTCCTCCTTAAAATACAGGTGATAGCTATGTGGGGGTAGCACATATCTTTAATCCTACACTTGGGAGGTGGGTAGGACTCTGAATTTGAGGCAAGTTTTGTCTACAGAGTGAGTTCCAGGGCAGCCAGAACTCCACAGAGAAACCTTGTCTCAAAAATCAAAACATAATAATCAAATTAAAACAAATAGTAATAATAGCAAAACAACTATCACAGCTCCATAAGGCCTTAACCTTATACAAAAGTCACAGGTAACTAAGGAATTCTGAGAATAGGAGAAACAGCCTTCCCCAGAGAAAACCACAGCAATTGCTTTTCCAATAAAGAATTATCAGCCTTGAAGACGTACATAAAAGTGAAATTATAATAACTATATAGGATAAAAGTATATATATATAAAATACATACATATTTGTGTATGTGTGTATGTATGTATGCTTGAATGTATGAATGCATGTATGTATGTGTGCATGTATGCATCTGTAATAACAATCAAAGGAAAAAGGCCATGAGAAAATTACTGCCACAGGCATAAGTAGTCTTCATCCTTCAACAATGAAACTTGTTTTTGATACAAAGACTATTACAGAAAAATAATCAATCAAAACTGAGGGTTGTATTTTCATCTACAAAGCATCTCATATAACTAAGGCTCAGGAAACATTGTAGAAGAGAGGATGAGAAAACTGTAAAAGCCATAGGATCATGGACCTGTGTCTCCTAACAATGTTGGAAGTGACATCCATAAAGTCTCAACAACACGACTGCCCAAATGGACTTGAACAAGAATGGCACCAATGAACATAGCAAACTGAATGAGGAAGAGCATATGAGTTTTCAACCCTACACAAAGAATTACAGACAAGAGAGGAGCACGTGAATTGGTTTCCTAGTGCAAAATTGTCAGTCCTGAAAACATTTATTGAAGTAACATTTTACATACAGAGCAGGTTTTATTTTTATGTCTCCTACATTTATATTTACATTCACACACATGTACATATAATGATAACAATTAGTGGGAAAAAAGAGACCATAAATTTGAAAGTGAATGAGATACAAAATAGTATGGGGCTTTGGAGGAAGGAAAGGGAAGGAAGAAATATAATTTTATTATAAATCTCAAAAATACAAATAAAGCACATAACAATAAGAAAGAAAAAAATACTGCTACTATTTTTAAAGAAAGTATAAAATGAGAAAAAGCATAAGTCACCAAGGTCTAGTGGCAGACATTGGTTTTTGATGCCTGATATCACTGTTGGAATGAACGTTGAAAGTATCTGGAGTGACTATCATGCGAGTGTTTTCAATCTTGGAGCTATTGTTTCTGTTCATGTCATGTTTAAGGTTGTGTCATTGTTCACACAGAGTTGTAACTTTTCATTCTGTTTATTTTATGACATTTTGATGCCTATTTTTTCTAAATACACTGTGCTTTCCTGTATTTTAAAGGCTAAAATGAATATATTTTGAATTTCAATTATTAAGTATTTTTGAATTATATGCAATAATACATGGTTATCTGCTCTAATACTAGAACTTAGAATTCAGACCTTTAAAAATAAATTTGAATTATATATATTTCTGTGCATTCTGATTTACTCTTTATAATGTTGATTTATATTACTTTTGTTTATCTGACATTGTAAAAGATTGGTCATGAAAAGAATAAATGAAAAAATAATTAGGTTTGTATACTTTTGACAGATAACATAAAATCCCGGAGGATATTGCCAGTGTTTGTTTTATTTGCTCATTGTTTGAGCTATTTGCATAATATATTCTGTGAACATGTAGACTTGACAACAATATAATAATTTTTCTATTTGTGTGTGATGCGTGTTCTCTCAAGTATTTATGTTAATCCACTTTTTCTATAAGTTGAAAACTTTCCAAATAAAAAAGGAAGTTGTATAGTGAATATTTTTAATGTAAGTAAAAGTAATCAAAAGTAATCCATATTTAGTCTTTCCTAAAGGTTTTGGAATTAAGCTAAGTGATTTGTCAAACAATTAAGATGAATGATCTTTATCTTTTGTTTTATGATTGCAGCAATAATATTTATAATGTTCAGACTGATTGTGCACTTATTGTGTGCCATTTAAACTTCATATCTATTCATAAGAAAGGTACTGCCTTTTTAAGATGAAGAGACTGAGATTCTGAGGAACTGAGCTACCAGTTACAAAGAATTTCTATGGCCATGTCTGAGTTTGTCTTATCCTCGTATTTGAAATTTGTCAATCCACCATAATTTACTTCATGAGCATAAATAATCTCTAAATGTTAAGAATTAGGAACAGCTTCACAGATTTTAGTTGACAGCTGGAACCCATTATTTATTTTCTCTTCCATTTGCAAATAAAGCACAAATTAAAACATATTTATCTTCTTTAAACAAATCTTAACCTTTTTTAAAAAATAAATTTACAATTTCTTTCTAAATACTTCATTTGTGTGTTGACTATTACCATGGCAACAGAAACTTACAAGTGTGGTCATTAAAAACAGACAGAAAAGATACTCTGTTCTCTGCAGGACAGTGGGTTCCCTATAGAGCAGGGAACACAGCAGTCCCCTATCACCTCAAAACCTTTTTCCTTTTTGGTTTATCTTCCTTATGGTCAAGTCACCTTGGAAGATGATCTTAGGTAATCTTCTAAAGTTTTACTTCTTGTAAATATTGCTGGCTACATAGAAAACAACAGCTATTCCTGCTGCCTCCCACAATTTTGTAAGAATAATAATGCATAAATATTATCACAAGGAAAAAGGATGCCTCACCTGTGTATTCATATATTCATGTCCATGAACATATATATCACAATCATAAGCATGGAGGCAGAATAGAAACTTTGTAGCACATCCATGAATAATGATTTTGGGTGGTAATTTTTTACTTTCCATACAACTAAAAAACAAGTATATTAAGGCACATTCTTATGCATTTAAAGCAATCACATGTTCAGGAGAAATGGTAATTGTCTTCGATTCTAAAATTAATGTTGCAGCCCAAGTTGCCCCACGTTGGGTGCCAAAATATTGAGAACCGCACTGCCCACACTTGGGGGCCAAAATGTCATGGACCACTCTGTCAATATTGCAACCCGCACTGCCAAAAGCCTTGGGGGCTAAACTGTTAGAGCCCCACTGCCCCAAGCTGCTCAGGTCCGTGGGTCGGGGTTCAGCAAGAGAGAGAGAGAGTGAGGATGGACTCGAAGAATGGAGAACAGACAGAGTGTGATTCAATCCTGTTTATTCTTCAGCCTCTCTTCTTCTCTCCAAGTTCCTAGTTCCTAGTTCCTAGTTCCTAGTCCCTAGTTACTAGTCCCTAGTTCCTAGTTCTTAGTCCCTAGTTCCTAGTCCCTAGTGCCTCCAAGTTCCAAGATACTTCTTCCAAGATACAAACGAGAGGGAGAACCTGTGGAGACCACATTCAGAGGTTAGGCATGGCTCCCTGGTTGAGGGATGGGGCTACAAACCCATCTCCAAAATTATTACCTAGAATTGCTCATTTCTAAAGGAAATACAAGGATAAAGAGTAGAGCAGAGGCTAAAATAAAGGCCATCCAGAGACTACCCTACCTGAAGATCCATCCCACATGCAGACACCAAACCTAGACACTATTTCAGATGCCAAAAAGTACTTACTAATGGGAGCCTGGTATAGCTGTCCCCTGGGAGGCTATGCCAGATACTAACCAATACAGATAAGGATGCTTGTAGCCAACCACCAGACTGAGCACAGGTACCCCAATGAAGGAGTTAGGAGAAGGACTGAAGGAGCTGAAGGGGCCTTATCATGCATTACTGGGAGGGGAGGCCCATGTTCTTGTGAAAGCTTGATGCCCCAGTGTAGAGAGATGTTAGGGCAGTGAGGTAGGAGTGGGTGGCTGGGTGGGGAGCACCCTAATAGAAACAGGGTAAGATGGGATGGGAGAGGGGTTTTGCAGAAAGGAAAGCGGGAAAGGGGATAGCATTTGAAATGCAAATAAATAAAATATCCAATTTTTCAAAAGAGAAGTAAAGATCAACTATGTAGAGAGGAGAAAGAAAAAATGAAGAAAAAGGAAAGGAAGAAAAAAAAACAAAGTTTAGATTAAAAATAGAGATTGGGACAAAAAGAATTTGTAATAGCAATACTTGGCATCTGTATTATATATATAATACAGGTAGTATTATAATAAACTGTATTTGATGTCATAAATGAACAACACAGTATGGGTAAAATCATCAGGAGAAACACACTTAGAAAAAAGCAGTGCTGATGAATGAAGTTTCACAAAGAAAATATTGTAGCTATTTAATAAATAAGTTGTGGGAGTAGTCAGAGTAATGTGGACATAAACATTAGCAGAAATTTTTAAATAAAATGAAAATTATAAAATAAAGTTTTAACACTTGAGTGGTGAAGAACTTACAAAAATCATAATAAAAAATAAAGACTAAGACCTAAGTGCTGAAATTATAAATTTGCTTTATCAGCCTACCTAACTGCAATTCTTGTATTAAAACGCACATACTAAGAAAAATGGGAAAATTATTAAAGTGATTCTTAAATTTACTTTTGCAAGTAGCTATTTTGAGCAGCACTTGTATTAAAATTACCATTGAACATTCACTAAAAAGTTGTGCACTTATGATAAAATGGATTTTTAGTGTGGTCTTCAGCGCCTTTACTCAATTATTCTTCCAAAGAACTATTTTCCCTAGTAAAATAAAATACCGTATGTGGAAAACTTCGGTTGATCCATTTTTTATTATCATCTTTCAGTAAAAAGAAAGAAAACTTGCCGGGCAGTGGTGGCGCACGACTTTAATCCCAGCACTTGGGAGGCAGAGGCAGGCAGATTTCTGAGTTCGAGGCCAGCCTGGTCTACAGAGTGAGTTCCAGGACAGCCAGGGCTACGCAGAGAAACCCTGTCTCGAAAAACCAAAAAAAAAAAAAAACTTCCCAGATAAAAACATAGTTGCATTTTCATTTATATTCACTCAAAGTAAATATCTCATAAGAATTCTTTTAGAAATTTCATAAACAAATTCATGAAACTATTGTTTTAAAGTATTTTGAGGGCTAACCCGAGTACTTAATTCACGGCTTGAAGTATGCTAGGTGGCTACATTTACACGTTCAAACTAATTAATTAACTAATTATATTTGGACATGGAAATGATCCAGTCAAAGTCTTTGGCTCTTGGACTCATAAATACTAATTTAAATAAACTTGAAATGCAAGTAATGCTTTCAATTTTTACCTTTTAATGAAACGTAACATGTAAATGTGCAAATATGAATATATTGGTGCAAGATTTTTTTAAAGATAGAAAATGGATAATGAGGAAATTTATTAATTCTTTATATGCTAAAATAACGTTACATTAAAAATGGGAATATAAAACTTTTCTCAATAGTCCCAATGTAAAAACATTATTAGGATCATGGCATGAAGAAAAAAAATTGAAAATTATTGTCATCTTTTCTAATGACATAGAGTTATAAACAAATGTGGTTTCTGTCTCCTAATAAAGTAAACAAGATGTATGAAATATAAATAGAGAACACTAAAAGTAATTTCCAAAACATCACCTTATTATTCTTTCTGTCATGTAATAACTATGTACCAAATTTTGATTACACTATGAAAATCAGACTCTGAGAAGCAAGACACATTCATGGAAGGAACATTTCTCTTGTCATTGGTTTGATGATAAAAATTTGAACTGTTAAGAAATTTAATGGTAATGAAAGTATGGTTTAGTAAAGCATTAGAGCTTGAACTAACCCTAATTTCTATACAAAAGAAAATATAGTAACAAATACAGAAAACTATAACCAATAGAAATGCCAAGTTGTAGAACCCTATCTAGTGAATAGTGGATACAGGTAAAAATAATCCTGCACTTCAGTCTCAGAGATTATTGCATTAGAAGGCACAGAAACTTTGTAATAGACAGAGGGTTAGGGAGTTTGCTGACAGAATTTTCTAGTAATGTCAGAAGCCACATCCAGAAATATCACCAATGACTGTCTAAACAAAAGCTGATCAAGAATGGCATCTCCAGATGTGCCAAAGTGGACAGGAGCCTCAAAGCACACAGAGCCTCAACCATACACAAAAATTACAGATAGCTAAAGTATGCCATTATATTAACATATAATATTTTATTTTAATATATTTTATGTTGATAAGTAATAAAATAATATTTAATATACACCAAAAATAATTCTATTCTCAAACATATATGAAATAATTTAAAAATACAAATGTATAGAAATAGATATATTTAGAGTTGATACAATGGAATAAAAATTAAAAAACTCTCAATAAGGAAATGTACATCACCATACATACAATAATACTTTTGCATTGTATTTTTGTAAATACCATGAATAAAAATAGAATAATTTATATTAGAAAATCAAGTAGTTTGTATGATATTTTAAAATGGCATGTCTGTAAATCTAGGAACTTCTGGAAATTGATTTATTATGGATTTGAATGTTGTAATTACACAAAATTTATTTGAAATATTTTAATATACAAATAAAAGCATATATTCCAGACAAAGATGTGCTGTATAAATTGTCTAGGGATTGCAGTCAGGAAGATATTTTAATTATCAATGAAATTTAACAGTGTTTTCATTTGACTACCTTAATGATATATTCTATTATGATTTAATTTAAAACTAATAATTTTCAATGATTTATTGGTGTCTGGAAAAAATCCAATAGCTATGATTTTTTTTTTTATTTGAGTGACCAGGAAGAGAAAGATTTTAGAAAGTTCCTGGTATATATTTTCAGTAATTGTGCCAAGGAAGAAAAAGTGCTGGGTAATATTTTGGGTATTATAATAATGCTATAGATGATGGAGGCCTTTGAATGAACTCTTTTTTGCTGGTCTGAGTTTACAGTAGCAGATGTAATGTGTATATATATATATATATATATATATATATATATATATATATTCATGTCTGTAATTATAAATGATTGCTATGTATATGAAGTTGAAACTAGAGGCACAATTCATTCTTCATTCATTAGACAACTAAATAAAAAAGATAACTTTTAAAATATGTTTGTTACTTGTCTCACTGCTGTGATAAAATATCTGACAATATAAGAAAGAAAAGGTTTATTTTGTCTCAAATTTATTATAGTTCAATATTTGAAAATATATTCATAATTTTACAGTCATAACCTAATTTTGCAAAAATTTCAACACCCAGAAAGAAATATGTGCTCATTAGTAACTGTTACTGATTTTTTTTTTTTACATCTTTCTCTCCATATCTTGGCACCCTATCTTCTGTTCCCTTTCTTTATAGGTATCTTTTTCTGGATATTAATTTCCATAGAGTTCTACATTTTATGGTATTTTCTGTCATACATTTTCAGTTCATATTATTTTTGTAAGTTTAGATATACAGTATTATGTGTCAGTAAGCCATTTATTTTGAGACAGAGTATCTGTATTTAGCTCATGTTGGCATTAACCTGAGTCTTCCTGTACCTCACTTTTTTAGTATGAGGATTATAGGCTATTTATCTCACATTGTCAAGGTCCAATTTTTCATGGCTGGAAAGCTATGCTGACAGGATCTTCAGGCAGCTTCTCATATAATATCTCCAGCCAGTAGACAGATGGATAATAATTTTCATTTTCAACCTCCATTTCCTATTTATTTAATTATATGACTCATGTTCCTAATTCAGATAAACAACTTGTGCAAGTAGTTTTCAAAGCATGGCTCATAGTAGTGTATTGTTCGTGAGATTTGGTAATGAAACAATGATAATGGATTGCTGATGTAGTGTACATTTTCAGTTCTGTATGTTTGTTGCTTATAATGTTGATTTGTCAAAAGTACAATAAGCTAAACTTTATTCAATAGCATCAAAACAGGAAGAATTATGAGTTTTATACATTGTGTTACATTCAAAATATAGCATGGGCAAGCATGGGTTCATAGAATAGAATCAGAATAAGTATTGGTGTGTTAATGTCAAAAAGTGTCAAGGTCCCTAGCCATGATTATCTAAAGTATCTTTTGCTTAAGACACACCAGAGTGACCAGACAAAATATGGAGGAATATGGAGTGTGAGGATCTCAATAAATAGAAAGGAGACTCAGGACTAAGTGTAGATTGGTGAATCTTATTACATTAACTGAGCAGAGTTTTCATTAAATTTAGATGTTTCAAGAGTGTATGGCCTATGTTTGTACAAGTAAAAGATCCATGTTATGGATGACCACCATCTTAATGACTGCCAGCATAATTTTCAGACCAAGTGTTTTCCTTTTTATCATGCTCTTATCTTTTGTGATGAATGAATATATCATACTTGTCCTAAAATTGTCTTCTTTAAAAATCGCTTTCTATTAGGAAGGCTATATCATGAAAATTTCATCTGTTACTAGGAGAGAGACTGTTTCTATATATAATTCTCAAAGAATAAATGAAATTATTTTCAACAAGCAACTGGTGTTTATTTTAGTTTGAGTAAGCACTTCCCACCTCATTGTTCTGCTCTGGATTCTGAACATGTTACATCTTGGCTGTACCATAGAAACAAAGTATAAGTTTGAACCTCACACAAACAATTGCTGATTAAAGTAGCTCAAAGGTGATAAGATTCTGTGTAGAGGAAGACTTCCTAGGAAGCCTCATATGGATGATAGCCTCAACAAAGATAATCTCAATTGATGACAGGCAGTGAATACAGACATAAAATAGCAAAAATATGATTTCCTTTTCCTGGTTTCTGGTTTCTTCAAACTGGCAAATTGGTTGTTACCAGTGAAAATTTCATTTAAGCAGAAATATTCTGGGTTTACTCCATATTATTTTTTTAAACTGGAGCATGTCAGGTAATTAACTGTAAGAACTTTGACTTCCAATAATGTGATAGTTTCTTTCAGTATGAAAATTGCTTGCTTCCATATCTCTTCTTTCAATTAATGTAAAATGTTTTTTCCACTATGTTTTGAGGACAAGCAAGTACGTTATTGATGTAAAATCTGGTCCATAGTCTGCTTTTCATTTATTAAGTAATTTATTGGATGCAGAACATACTTATAGTCTTCAAAGTTACTGGTTACTAAAGAGAGCAACATACACACATTTAAATCCATGCAGATGTAACCTAAGAAAACTTAGACCTTTCTGCTTAAAGCAAGTGGTGACAACAAACAAGCAAACAAACAAACAAACAAAAATACCAGAAAAAAGACATGAATATGAAAAAGACCTAGGACAGACTAAAGATCAGGAAGAGGAACAGAGGAATTAGAGAGCATGCAGGGGCACACTAATCAGATTGCTCTTTGTGTACATATGAAATTTAAAAATAAATCAATATATGGCTAAAACAGAGAAAAAAGTGGGAACGAGATATTTATGATCTTTGGAATTTGTTATTCTAAGTTGGTTGACATATCAAGTTGATAATAAGGAATCTTCAAAAACATTCAATTTCATAGTAAAAGAAAACATGCCAAATAAATACTATTTCATTACTTAAATTTTAGGGATTGGCAAAATACATCAGCAGCTAAGAGCGCTTGCTACTCTTGAACAGGACACAAGGACAGAGACACTCATGGGCTCTGTTAACTCAAGCTTCATGAAATATAATATATTCTTTTTAATTCTCGAACAGAGTTGACACATACACACATATATATTGCATATATAATGAATATATATGACATTCATATGTATATATATGCACATGCAGTCCAACATTTTTATAGTTAAATAAAATAAATCAATTTAAATTTTTAGTAAAATTATATTGTATTTTTTATTGGTTATCTTATTTATTTACAGTCCAAATGTTATACCCTTTCCCAGATTTTCCTCTGCCAACTCCCTATCTTATCCCCCTGCTTCTTTGAGGGTGCTCTCTCACACAACCACCCACTCCAGCCTCACTGCCCTAGCATTTCCCTATGTTGGAGCATCAAGTCTCCAAAGAACCAAGGGCCACCCCTCCCATTGATGTCAGATAAGGCAATCCTCTGCTACATATGTTGCTGGAGCCATGAATTTCTCCATATATATTCTTTGGTTAGTGGTTTAGTCCCTGGGAGCTCTCTGAGGTCTGGTTGGTTGATATTGTTGTTCTTCCTTAAGGTTGAAAACCCCTTCAGCTCCTTCAGTCCTTCCCCTAACTCCTCCATTGGGGTTCCCAGGCTCAGTCTAATGATTGGCTGCGAGCATCCACATCTGTATTTTTCAGGCTCTGGCAGAGCCTCTCAGTGGACAGCTATACAAGGATCCTGTCAGAAAGTGCTTCTTGACATCAGCAATAGTGTCTGGGTTTGGTGTCTGCAGCTGGGATGGAACTAGGTATACGTGTCTCTGGATGGCCTTTTCTTGAGTCTCTGCTCCAATCGTTGTCCCTGCATTTCCATTAGACAGGAGCAATTCTGGGTTAATATTTTTGAGATGGTTGTGCCTCCATGGGGGGCCATGCCTACCCTCTGGATATGATCCCTAGATACTCCCTCTCTCTGCTTTGTTGGATATTTTAGTTAATGTAATCCTCTTTGGGTCTTGGAAGCCTCTTGCTTTCCTGGCATCTGGGACTTTCTAGTGGCTACCACCAGTTCCCCATCCCTCACTGCTACATACCTTCATAGAGCCCTTGGTTCAATCATAGTCTGACAGAAGTTTTTATGTTTAACTCTGAATTTGTAATTCTGAGAATTACAAACAGAAGTAATGAAAGTAAATTAATGGATGTAAGAGCATAATATAATGTGACCATATATGGCCATTCACCACAGAAATGTCTGAAAGTAGTTTAGAAACCATCAACCAAGTATTGACCCAGAAAAAACACACAATGAGATATTGTGAATGTCATTTATGTGGACATCAGTTTTATTTATATTGTAATGATGAACATTTAAATAGACCATATTCAAATCATATGATTCACTTATAAAATAAGTATAAATATTTATTTGTAAAAAGTCTCATTAAATATTTGATTTGTTAGGAAGTTGTTTATAGAAGTCATGAAATGATTTGAAAGTTAATATATTTTCAGCAATTTTTGGAACTATTAATTGTTAAATTATTAATAATAGCTCTTAAGGTAATTTTTATTCTTTCATTTGAATATTTAATTTGGAATGTTGATATTTTTCAGAAGTAGAAAATGTAGAAAAACTTTTGAAAATCAGGACCCCTGTTTAAATAGAATACTTGAATAAATAAATAAATTATTATTCATGATTCTAGATCCTCTATTCGTAAGATAAAAAATATTTCTTAATTACTTTATATTCTGAAAATTATTTTGAATGGTAAAATTTTGTCTGCAAACTTATGAAAATAAGTTATATGTTAATGAGAAATATTGAAGTTTTCTTCTATTATATAATTTGGATAAGATCAACATATTACCTGGTCATTTTCATCTTTTATTTATATAGTTAGATGAGAAATACTTAGAAATCATTCAGAGTTTATATAAAATTAGAGTTGGAAAAATGATTTAAATTTTATGTCTAGAAGCTTATCTTTTATAAAATGATTGATCAGGAACAAAATGAATTCCAAAACTATTCATACATTTATGAAGTAGACACAGTCTCCATGTGGATTGTTCTTGTGATGTTATATATAATTTATTCAAAGTATTGAAGCATATTATCTTTTCAGTATGCTCTAAATTGAATAATTTGATAATATTATTCTATAATGATTTATCTTATAATGAGAATGACCAATAAGTAATTCAAATAGGCCTAATTGTTCATGTGTTACTTAAATTCTCTCAAATATCAAGTATGTAAATAATCTTTAGCAAATGTTAAATTAAAATAATTTTGGTGTCTAGTCTCTGGAAGTTTTTAAACTGCTGATGGTCAACGGCTTTGACATAGATTTAGTGATTTCTTTTTTTAAAAAATAAACTAATTACTTAATTTTCTTGTTCACTTTACACTCCTCTCACTGCCCCACACCCAGTCATCTCCTCTCACAATCATGTTCTGAGTGGGAGAGACCCCCTGTTTATCCCTTCTAGCCTGCTTGCTAAATAGTTTCTGGTGATATTTTATTGATCCATTCATTAATATTTAAAGAAAGACAGTATATAATCCAAATAATGAAAGAAGGTATGAAGATGAATTTCTATTGTTTTTTTTATTGGTTACAGAACTATCAGTTTTTCATTTTATTAAATTAGTGCATGTATATGCTTCAAAATTTTCTGTGTATGAATTCAAAAGTACACTGAAAACAATAATTGGAAAGATTAGTAACTCTGTGGATAAGACCTTTTACTGGGATGCCCAATTTGTGATGATAAAATCATATTACCAATGTGTACATTTGTTGCCAGGTGTCACCAATGTGTACATTTGCTGCCAGGAGCTATCAAGGAGAAGCTAAAAACTAGCAGATGATCTTCCTGAGAGGGTTTCACCATAGACTATACAGTTAATGACAGATTTGCTTCTTTAGGCAAGGCTGAGGACATTTCATTGGAAGAAAGATCCCTGTTATTAATATGCTTTTAGTGTATAATATGTTTCACTAAGTATTATCTTAATCTTTTGAGCATTTTTAAAGAAAAACAAAGATTCACTGTGTTGTAGTGATGCTATATACAGAGAAATGGATGATTTCTTAATTTTTAATGATGATTCTATAAGAATTTCTAACTTTTACAAATATACTTTTATAGTAGTTTAATCAAAAATTTGGGGGAGAGACATTTTATACAACATCTCTCCTTGCAAAAAAATAAAAGAACTAGTAACATCAGGAGATATGTCTGTGCTGAGTCAGTCATGTATGAACTTTAACTAAAATTGCCTGTCTGGAGTTCACAGAGATGCGATATAAAAACTGTGATCATCAATATGGAAACATAAAAATATGAGTGACACAGTCATTAGAGTACTTTTTTTTTAAATCTTCACTTAAAAAATGGACAGAATAACACAACAAAGGGCCCTTTTATCCAAATTGCTTTATTACCATTAGCTTAAGAAGCAATGGACACAAAAAATTCAGAGTGTAGGAGAAAAGTATAAATTCTTCAGGATTTACATCTCTTGAGGCCAGATTTTAGGCTATGGGTCCTTGTAACTCATCAGAAAAAAAGTTTTATCTAATAGAATATAACAAAGACTCGGTCAGATGATATTTGGCTTTTTCAGTGACCAAGGTGGAAAAAATTAGTGTTTATTCATCAACTTTCTTTTTCTTCTTTCATGAACTGCTTTGCTCTAGAAAGTACTGCAGTTCAGTGATGAAATTATTGAGGGACAGTGTTGTGACTAAATGCCAGTGGACTGTGGCAAAAAAATATACATGCTTTTACAATTGTTTAATCAAAGACATGGGAGGGCTTTTCATCTAACATAAGTTGTCAGTATTTAATGACTTATTTAACCTCAATGTAGAAAGTCAAAAGAATATTCAGAAAATAATAGAAGACCTGTCACCTTATTTATTATACATTGGACTTATTATCTTAACATTTCTGGACAGAGTCTCATTGTGTACTTCAGGAAGGCTTTCTTATGTACCTCTGGAATTCATCATCCTGTCTAAATTATAAAAAAAATAATTTAAAAATTACATTTGTATCATAAAAATGAGATGTTGTGCTGAAGGGGAAATGAATGACTGGAAACAGAAAAAACTAAAACAGAATTATAGAGATAGTCTGATTGAACATGAAAAATAGTATATGTTATAAATGAATAAACTCGAATTATGTCAGGAGTTGTTAGACCTTTGAGGTTAAATTTATATTTCATCTATGCTGACATTTGGTGCTTAGGTGATTGTCTAAATACCAGTATGCATCAGCATGCAAGCTTTTCTGAAGAATGTATCAGATAGTAACATTTAAATAGGAGGAGTCTGAGTACAGTAAATTATTCTCTACAATTTAAGTAGGCTTCATTCTATAAGGAAATGATTTTAAGAGATATAGTTAAGAACTGTTGCAAAGGGTAGCATTATGACTCCAGACCATCTTTGCACAGAAGACTACATTGACAATGAGTGTTCTTATTTCTATTCTGTCCTCATGATAGTATGAGTCTCTATTTTTGTGGTAGCAAGCACTATAGTAAATCCAGCTGGAAAGATACCATAGTTACTGGAATGGTATTCAACCTGAATTCTAAAAAATAATGTTTCAAGGGCTTTTGAGTTGTCGGGTCCTTGGTTGCCTGTTCTGGAACACACACACACACACACACACACACACACTCTGACAGATCTACACACAGAAACACAGGCATACACATGTATACACCCAGACATATACAGAGATACACACAGACATAAACATACACAGACACACAAAGACACACACACACACAGATCTACACACAGAAACACAGACACAAACATGCATACACACAGACATATACAGGGATACACACACACACACACACCCCTCACACACATACACACACACTCACACACACACTCACAGAGAGAGAGAAAGAGAGAGCCAGAGAGAGAAAGAAACACAGACATACAAATAATAAATATATACACACTTGTAATAAAATGAAACATAATACTTTCAATTTTTATTGTTATTGTATACATAACATCATTTTACTGAGGAAAACCACAGTACTTTATTTGGATATAATTTTCTTTCAAAGTTATTTTTATTGGATATTTTATTTATTTACATTTTAAATGTTATCCCCTTTTCTAATTTCCCCTTCAGAAATCCCCTATCCCATCCTCCCTCCCCCTGCTCACCCACCCACTGAACCACTTCCACTTCCCTGCCCTGGCATAAAACTTCTAGATTTTGTTGAAATGAAACAGGACTCAAAGCATTTAAATAAAGAATACTAGAATCAAATATAATAAATATAATATAATATAATATAATATAATACAATATATAATATAATATAATATAATATAATATTTTCATTCCTCTTGAAGATGTGATTATTTTAAATGTGTATGACTAGGCCTTAATTTGCTTGTTTGAATTTATATGAAAAACAGAATTTCATTACCCAAAATTCTTATGCAAGAATGTGCTAGAAAAGTTGTTTCTAGCATATTCATATATGTACATATGTGTGCTCATGATTATCTATCTATCTATCTATCTATCTATCTATTTATCTACCTATCTATCTATCATCTATCTATCTATCTATCAATCTATCTATCTATGTATCATCTATATATGTATCCATCCTACTTTGCTGTGAGACAAATTTAAGCAGGGTGAATAAATGGAATAAATATTTCTCTTATTTAATGGGTTCTACTTAAGATTTAGAGAATAATTGCTACATTCAGAGGCTTCTAATTTATACATCAATATCTGATCATTGCTTCACAGTAACATACACATTGTGGTAGACTGGTATTTAGCCAAATATCTTAGCATTCGATTAAGTACATGACAAGGAAGACAAACCTTTATGGGTGGATGATATCCAAAATGTAGTTCTTCCAAAAATCAGATGGAATAATTTTACTAACTGATAGTCTTTATTTACCATCATAGCACCTGAAAATGTATTGTAAGTTGTAACATCATATGTTTATTGGTAAGAATGGGAGTGGACCATTTTTACATAATTTTAACATCATTAACCATCAATTACTTCTCCATTTCTATTTGGTGAAGATAAGGTTTTCTTAATTTATTGAGGGAATTGAATGTCTGTCAATGTGTGAAAGTGATCCAAAATCAGAATGTTTTGGGAGCATAATTTGAAACCACAATTGATGTAATGATTATGTAAACCAGTTGGCCAAAAGAACATAATTAAGACCTAAAATTTAACACAGTTTCTTTAACCTTTCAAAAACCTTATGTTATATGTATTGAAGAAAAAGAAGCAAATGAAATTTAACAATACTAAAAAATAAAAAAAAAAAAACCTATAAAAATGGCATGGTTGCAATATATAAGCTCATAGGAAAAACTTGTATAATTTGCTACCAGTCTGATTTTTGATAGCATTTGGAATGATTGTAGTAATAATTTTCACAAATTTATTTATTTATATTTTTGAGAACTTCATACATTATATTTACAACATTTTCTCTCCTTCTGTCCATCATCTACGTTTTCCCAGGTTCACAAACTCTCCCTTAAATTCATAATGATGTCTCTTCTCATACTTTCTGCTCCATTCTCCTCAACACCCCCTTGCCCTGTTCTCATTTCCACCTGCTGCCAGTCCATGCATACAATCTATTATGTTTCCTCTTTTGAAAGGAAATCCATATGTCTCCCTTAGAGCCTTCCTTGTTATTTTGCCTGTCTAGGTCTGTGGATTGTAGCATAATTACCATTTGCTTAACAGCTAATATCTACTTATAAGTGAGTACATACCATGTTTGTCTTTCTGGCTTTGGGTTACCTCTTTCACAATAAGTTTTTAAAATATATTTTCATTCAGTTTCCTGCAAATTATATGATGTCAGTTTGTAGACAATGAAGGAATTTTCCATCGTGGAAAAGTTCCACATTTTGTTTATCTATTCTTTGATTAAGGACAGGGAAGTTGTCTCCAATTTCTTTTTTTTCCCAATTATATCTTATTTTTTGTTTTTTTTAATATCTTATTTTTTTATTTTTATTTTTATTTTTATTTTATTTTTATCTTATTTTTTATTTTATTTTTTAATAATATCTTATTTTTTTGTTTTTTTTTAAATTGGATATTTTCTTTATTTACATTTCAAATATTAGCCCCTTTCTGGGTTTTCTCCTAGTAACCTTCTATTCTATCTACCCTTTCCCTTCTTCTATGAGTGTGCTCACCTACCCACATCTGCCTCTCTGCCCACGTATTTCCCTAAATTGGGGCATCAAGCCTTCACAGGATCAAGAGCATCTTCTCCTCTGCTACATATGTGGCTGGAGCCATGGGTTTCTGCATGTGTACTCCTTGGTTGGTGGTTTACTCCCTGGGAGCTCTGGGGGGGGGGGGGTCTGGTTGTTTGATATTGTTCTTCCTGTGAGGTTGCAACACCTTCAGCTCCTTCAGTCCTTTCTCTAACTCCTCCATTGGGGACTCCATTGGGGAACCAGTGCTCATTCCAATGGTTGGCTGTGAGTACCCACCTCTGTGTTTGTCAGGTTCTGGCAGAGGCTCTTATGAGACAGCTATATCAGGCTCCTGTCAGCATGCACATTTTGGCATCTACAATAGTGTTTGGGTTTCATGTCTGTATATGGGATGTATTCCCAGGTGGGGAGGTCTCTGCTCCATACTTTTTCCCCTTATTTGCTCCTGCGAGTATTTTGTTCCTCCTTCTAAGAAGGACCAAAGATCCCACACTTTGGTCTTTTGTGTTGAGCTTCAGGTGGTCTATGAATTGTATCTTGGGTATTCTGAGCTTTTGGGCTAATATTCACTGTGTGCATACCATGTGAGTCCTATTGTGAGTGAGTTACACCACTCAGGATAATATTTTCTAGTTCCAGCCATTTGTCTAAGAATTTCATGAATTTATTGATTTTAATACCTGACTACTACTCCATTGTGTAAATGAACAACCTTTTTTGTATTCATTACTCTGTTGAATGTCATCTGGGTTCTTTCTGTCTTCCGGCTGTTAATAAGAAGACATCTGTGAACATGGTATACCATGTGTCCTTCTTATATGTTGGAGCAACTTTTGACTATATGCCCAGGAACAGTATTGCTGGATCCTCAGTTAGTACTATGTCCAATTTTCTGATGAACTGCCAGACTTGTTTTCCAGAGTGATTGTACCAGTTTACAATCCCACCAACAATGGAGGAGTGTTCCTCTTTATCCACATTCTTGCTAGCATCTTAGTTTTTGATTTTAGCCATTTTCACTGGTGTGAGGTGTAATCTCAGGGTTGTATTTATTTGTATTTCCCTGATAACTAAGGATGTTGAGCATTTCTTTAGGTGCTTCTTGGCCATTCAATATTCCTCTGCTGAGAATTCTTTGTTTAGCTCTGTACCCTCATGTTTAAGTGAGTTATTTAATTCTTTGAAGTCTAACTTCTTGAATTCTTTTTATATATTGGATATTAGCCTTCTATCAGATGTAGGATTGGTAAAGACCTTTTACCAATCTGTTGGTTGCCATTTTGTCCTATTGATAGTGTCCTTTTCCTTACAGAAGTTTTGAAATTTTATGAGATCCCATTTCTCGATTGTTGATTTTAGAGCATAAGAGATTGAAATTATGTTCAGGAAAATTTCCCGTGTGCCCATGTATTCAAGGCTCTTCCCACTTTCTTTTCTATTAGTTTCAGCGTATCTGTTTTATGTGGAGGTTCTTGATCCACTTGGACTAGAGCTTTGTACAAAGGGATAAGAATGGATCGATTTGCATTCTTCTACATGCTGACCTGCAGTTGAGCCAGCACCATTTCTTGAAAATACTGTCTTTTTTCAACTGGATGGTTTTATATTCTTTGTCAATGATCAAAGTAACCAAAGGTTTATGGATTCATTTCTGGGTCTTCAACGCTATTCCATTGATCTTGCTTCTTGTCTCTACCAATACCATGCAGGTTTTTTTTATCACTATTGGTTTATAGTATAGCTTGAGGACAGAGATGGTGATTCTCCCAGAAGCTCTTTCATAGTTGAGAATAATTTTTTCCACCCTGAGTTCTTTTGTTATTCCAAATGAATTTTCAAATTGCTCTTTCTAACTCTATGAAGAATTGAGTTGGAATTTTGACTGGGATCTCATTGAATCTCTAGATTGCTTTTAGCAAAATGCGCCATTTTTACTATGTTAATCCTGCCAATCCATGAGCATGGGAGATCTTTCCATCTCCTGAGATCTTCAATTTCTTACTTCAGTGACTTGAAGTTCTTGTCATATAGATCTTTCACTTGCTTGGTTAGAGCCACACCAAGGTATTTTATTTTATTTGTGACTATTGTGAAGGTTGAAGTTTCCTTAATTTCTTTCTCAGCCTGTTTATCCTTAGAGTAGAGGAAGTCTACTGATTTCTTTGGGCTAATTTTATTTCCAGCCACTTTGCTGATGTTTTTCTGGCTTACGAGTTCTTTGTTGGAAGTTTTGGGGACACTTAAGTATACTAACATATCATCTGTCAATAGTGATATTTTGACTTCTTCCTTTCTAATTTATATCTCTTTAACCTCCTTTTTTGTCTAATTGCTCTGGATAAGACTTCAAGTACTATATTGAATAGATAGAGAGAGAGTGGTCAGCCCTATCTATTCCCTGATTTTAGTGGGTTTGTTTCAACTTTCTCTTCATTTAGTTTGATGTTGGCTACTGATTTGCTATATATTGCTTTTACTATTTTTAGATATGGGCCTTAAATTCCTGTTCTTTCCAAGACTTTTAAAATGAAGGGTGTTGAATTTTGTCTAATGTTTTCTCAGCTTCTAATGAAATGATTATGTGATTTTTAGCTTTTGGTTTTTTAAATATAATGGAGTGCGTTGATGGATTTCCATATATTGAACTATCCCTGCAACCCTGGGATAAAACACACTTGATGATGATGGATGATTGTATTGATGAGTTTTTGGATTCAATTTGTGAGTATTTTATTGAGTATTTTTGCATGGATATTCATAAGGAAAATTAGTCTAAAGTCCTCTTTCTTTGTTGGGTCTTTGTGTGGTTTAGGTATAAGCATAGTTGTGGTTTCATAGAAGGAACTGGGTAGTGTTCCTTCTGTTTCTATTTTGTGGAAAAGTTTGAAGAGAATTGGCATTAGGTCTTCCTTGAATGTCTTATAGAATTCTGCAATAAAACAATCTGGTCCTGGGCTTTTTTTGTTGAGACTTTTAATGACTGCTGCTATATCTTTATGGGTTATGGGACTGTTCAGATGATTTTTCTGATCCTGATTTAATTTTGGCACCTAGTATCTGTCTAGAAAAGTGTCCATATTATCCAAATTTTTCAATTTTCTTGTATATATGCTTTTCTTGTAGAATCTGATGAATTTTTTAATGTCCTTGGTTTCTGTTGTCATGATTCCCTTTTCCTTTCTGATTTTATAAATTTGGACACTGTCTCTGTGCCCTCTGGTTAGTCTGGCTAAGGTTTTATCTATCTTGTTGATTTTCTCAAAGAACCAGCTCCTGGTTTTGTTGATTCTTTGTATTGTTCTTCTTGTTTCTACTTAGTTGACTTCAGACCTGAGTTTGATTATTTCCTGTCTACTCCTATTGTGTGAATTTGCTTCTTTTGATCTACAGCTTTCTGTTGTGCTGTCAAGCTGCTAGTGTATGCTCTCTTTAGTTTCTTTTTATAGGCACTGCGAACTATGATCTTTCCTTTTAACACTGCTTTCATTGTGTTCCTAAAGTTTTGGTATGCTGTGCCTTCATTTTCATTAAATTCTAAGTCTTTAATTTCTTTTTTTTACTTCTTTCTTGACCAAGTTATCATTGAGTAGAGAGTTGTTCATCTTCAATGTATATATGTGCTTTCTATTGTTTTTGTTGTTATTGAGGACCAGCCTTAGTTCACAGTGATCTGATAGAATGCATGGAATTATTTCAACCTTTTTGTATCTGTTGAAGCCTGTTTTGTGACCAATTATGTGGTAAATTTTGGAGAAGGTACCATAAGGTGCTGAGAAGAAGGTATATTCTTTTTTAATGATGAATTGCTCTATACATATGTTTAATCCATTTGATGCATAACTTCTCTTAGTGTCAATGTGTCTCAGTTTAGTTTCTGTTTCCATCATCTGTCCATTGATGAGAGTGAGTTGTTGAAGTCTCCCACTATTATTGTGTAAGGTGCAGCTTGTGCATTGAGCTTCAGTAAAGGTTTTTTGTTGTTGTTGTTGTTGTTGTTGTTTTTAAATAAATGTGTATGCCCTTGCATTTGGAGCATTGAATTTCAGAATTGACAGTTCATCTTTGTATAATTTTTCCTTTAACTAGGATGAAGTATCCTTCATTATCGTTTTGATAACTTTTGGTTGAAAATAGATTTTATTCAATATTAGACTGCCTATTCCAGCTTCTTTTTGGGACCATCAGCTTGCAAATTACTTTTCAGCCTTTTACTTGGAGGTAGTGTCTTTCATTGTTACTGAGGTGCATTTTCTGTATACAGCTAAATGATGGGTCTTGTTTACATATCCCGTCTGTTACTCTATGTCTTTTTATTGGGGAATTGTGTCTACTGATATTAATGTATATTAAGGAAAAGTGATTGTTGCTTCCTGTTATTTTTGTTGTTAGATTTGGAATTATGTTTGTGTGGCTATCTTGTTTTGGGGTTTGTTGAAAGAAGATTACTGTCTTGCTTTGTCTATGGTGTAGTTACCAACCTTGTGTTGAAGTTTGCCAACCATTGTGGGGCTGGATTTGTGGAAAATATTGTGTAAATTTTGTATTCTCATGGTGTATTTTGGTTTCTCCACTTATGGTAATTGAGAGTTTTGCTGGGTATAGTATCCTGGGCTGTCATTTGTGTTCTCTTAGGGTCTTGTATGACATCTACCCTGGATCTTCTGGTATTTATAGTCTCTGGTGACGTCTGGTTTAATTCTGATATCTGCTTTTATATATTATTTGACCTTTTTTCCTTATGGCTTTTAATATTCTTTCTTTGTTTTGTGCATTTGCTGTCTTGACTACTAAGTGACAGGAGGAATTTCTTTTCTAGTCCAGTCTATTTGGAGTTCTAGTGGATTCTTTTATGTTCATGGGCATCTCTTTCTTTAGGTTAGGGACGTTTTCTTCTGTAATTTTGTTGAAGGTATTTACTGGCCCTTTAAGTTGTGAATCTTTGCTCTCTTCTATACCCATTATCCTTAGGTTTGGTCTTCTCATTGTGTCCTGGATTTCCTTGATGTTTTAGGTTTAGAGCTTTTTGTATTTTCTTTGACTGTTATGTCAATATTTTCTGTGGTATCTTCTGCACCTGAGATTCTTTCTTCTATCTCTTGCATTCTGTTGGTGACGCTTGCATCTATGACTCTTGATATATCTCCTAGGTTTTCCATCTCCAGAGTTGTCTCACTTTGTGATTTTTTTTATTGTTCCTATTTCCATTTTTAGGTACTATATATTTTTGTCTAATGCTTTCTAATGTTTGGTTGTGTTTTCCTGTAATTCTTTAAAGGATTTTTGTAGTTTTTTTTTTAAGGGCTTTTACCTGTTTACCTGTGTTTTCCTCTATATCTTTAAGGGAGTTATTTATATCTTTCTTAAAATCTTCTATCATTATCATGAGAAGTGATTTTAAATTCAAATCTTATTTTTCAGGTGTGATGGGGTATCTAGGACTTGCTATGGTGGAAGAACTGGGTTCTAATGTTGCCAAATAACCCTAATTTCTATTGTTTCTGTTCTTATGATAACTTCTCACCATTTGGTTATTTCTAGTGCTTATCTCCTCTCCTTATCTTTTACTGGAGCCTGTATATTCTGTTATTCTTTTCTATGTCAGAAACCTTCAGAGTCCTGCTTTCTCTGTGATTCTCTGATTCTGTGTTCCTGATTTCCTGGGTGTCATAGTCAGAGCTCCTGGGAATCAAGCTGCCTTTGAGATCCTGAAATTCTGGTGTGACCAGTCTCTTGAGATTCTTTGAGAGGGATCTTATACCCAACATTGCCTACATGACCAGGATCTAGATACTAGATAGTCCAGAGACTTAAGATAGAAAAATAAATCAATAAAATGATTCCTAATGATGTTCTTCTATTCTTATAATTTCCTCTGCATGTATATTCCTAGGTCTTCTGCAAGGTTGTTAGCTTGTAGTTTTTGTGGACTCCTAAATCTGGGAGTAGGGGTATTTCTGACTGTTTTTTCTAGTCGTTGGACTCTTTTTCTCCCTCTGTATTGCCTTGCTCAACCATGTTATGAAGCATTGTGCACAGACTGATTGTATCTTCTTATGCTTAGCCCAGTCATCACCAGAGAGGTACCTGCTGGCAGTTAATGGGAGTAAATGCAAAGACTCACCGCCAAACATTAGGCTGAGAGGGAGTTCAACTTAGGGATCTGCACCAGTTCCTCCAGTTAGAGCTCAGGGGACCCTACAGAAAAGGAGGATGAAGAATCATATAAACTAGAAGTGTTGGCAACACCAGGAGAATATTGTGTGCAGGTATCAACTGCACTGGATTCAAAGACCTCACAGTAGCTAAAGTGGCAATTATAGAGCATGCATGGGTCCACTACTATGTCCTCTGTATGTATATTACTAGCTCTTCTACAAGGTTGTTAGCTTGTAGTTTTTGTGGACTCCTAAATTTGGGAGTAGGTGTATTTCTGACTCTTTTGTTTAGGCTTTGGACTCTTTTCTTCCCTCTGGGTTGCCTTGCTCAACCATGTTATGAAGCATTGTGCATAGATATATTGTATCTTCTTATGTTATCTTTAGCTAATATTCCTGGGAAGCCTTCATTTTTCTGAAGAAAAAGAGAGGAGGAGTGGATCTGGGAAGAGAAGGGCTAGGAGATAGACTGAGAAGAGTGAAGGGAAGAGAAAAATGTGGCTGAAGTATTAAAAAAAAACTATGTAGTTAACTAATTATTAATCAAGCAAAATATGTAATTAGTAGATATATTAAGGTGCTGTATTCAGAAAAATTTATAATGACATTTTATTTAATTATTCATATATACATATATATTTATATCTGGCAAAGTAACTGGATATAAAATTAACTTGAAGAAACCAGTAACCTTCCATTATTAAAATGATAAATGAGGTGAGAAAAATATTAGGGAAAGAACAACGTTCATAATATCCATAAATAATATAAAATATGTTTGTGTAACTTTAACCAAACAAATGAAAAATCTCTAAGAGAAGTAATTCAAGTCCCTGAAGAATGAAATTGAAGAAGAACTTAGAAGATGGAAAGATCTCGAATGTTCATGGATTAGTAAGGATATCATAGTGAAAATGGCCATCTTATCAAAAGCAACATACAGATTCAATGCGGTCTCCCTCATAATTCCAACACAATGCTTCACAGACATGGAAAGAACAATTCTCAATTTCATATAGAAAAACAAAACAAAAAAACCCACAAAATCCAAAACAATTCTGTAAAATAAAAGAACTAGAGAAATCACCATCCTTGACCTCAAGCTGTGCTACAGAGCAGTAATGATAAAAATGGCATAGTATTGGTAGAGAGACAGGCAGGTCAACCAATGAAATAGAATCAAAGACACAGAAATAAACCCTCATACCCACAGAAAATAAATCCTAGAAAAAGAAATCAGAATCATACACTGGAAAAAAGAAAGTATCTTCAATAAATGGTGCTGATTTAACTATCAGTATGCAAGAAGAAGAATACAAATTGATCCATATGCATCACTTTGTACAAAGCTCAAGTTGGAGTGGATCAAGGACATCAACATAAAACCAGATACACTGAATCTAATATAAGAAAAAAGTAAGAAATAACCTTGAACACATTGGCACAGGGAAAAATTTACTGAATAAAACTCCAATGGATCAGCCTTTATCATCAACAATAAATGGGACTGCTGAAAACAGAAAAAAAAAAAACTTCTCTAAGGCAAAGTACACTGTCAATAAGACAAAAAGGCAACTACAGAAAAGGTCTTTACTAACCTTATATCTGATAGAGGGATAATATTCAAAATATATAAATAATTCAGGAAGTTAGACTCCAGTAAACAAAAAACCCAATTAAAATATGGGGCCCAGAGATAAACAGAATTCTCAACAGAGGGATCTCGAGTGGTCAAGAAGCACTTAAAGAAATGTTCAATGTCCATAATCATCAGGAAAATACAAATCAAAATGACCCTGAGATTTACTTTTCACCAATCTGAATCGCTAAGATAAAAGCCTCAAGTGACATCACATGCTGGTGAGGATGTGGAGAAAGAGAAACACCCCTCCATTGCTGGTACAAAAATGGAGAAAGGATTGAAGAAATGGCAGAGCAGAGACAAGCCAACCTTGGATCCATCTCATGGTTGGGCACCAATTACTGATACTATATTGATGTTATCTTGTGCTTACAGACAGGAACCTAGCATACCTGTCCTCTGAGAGGCTCTACCAACAGCTGATTGAGACAGATGCAGATACTCACAGTAAAGCATTGGTCTGAGTTCGGGGACACCTATGGAAAACTTAGAAGTATTGAAAAAAAATGGTAGGTGTGACGGAGTGTATATGCTTGGCCCAGGGAGTGGCACTATTTGGAGAGGTGGCCTTATTAGAGTAGGTATAGCCTTGTTGGAGTAGCTGTGTCACTCTGTGTATGGGCTTTAGTACTCTAGTCCTAGCTGCCTGGAAACCACTATTCTACTAGTAGCTTTTAGATGAAGATATAGAACTCTCAGCTCCTCCTGTACCATGCATGCCTGGACACTGCCATGCTCCTGCCTTGATGATAATAAACTAAACTTCTGAACCTGTAAGCCAGCCCCAATTAAATGTTGTTGTTTATAAGAGTTTTCTGGGTCATCTTTTCTGTTCACAGGAGTAAAACTCTACCTAAGACAGAAATGGATGATGACCCCATAGGAAGACCAACAGTCTCAACTAATTTGAACACATGGGAGCTCCCAGAGACTATGCCACCAACAAAAGAGCATCCATGGGTTGTCCCTAGGCCCCTGCCACATATGTAGCAGAACTGTTTTGTCTGACCTTATTGGAAAAGGATGAGCCTAATTCTGTAGAGGCTTGATGCCTTAAGGAGGGGGGATGTCCAGGATTGGGTACCCTCTCAGAGGCCAATGGAAGGTGGGATGCAAGAAAGAACTCTGTGAAGGGGGTCATAATGTAGAGAAACATTTTGGAAGTAAATAAATAAAATAATTAATTAATAAAACATAAACATATAGAATATATGATATTCAAATGCATATTAAGGTGCTATGTACAGAAAATGACTTCATAATGACTTATTCTTTAATTATTGATATTTTGCAAACATATTTATGTAAACTATAACCTGCTTGGCTCACTTATTGTTATTTATATGTTTGTGAGTTTAAGGAACTCACTTGGAGTTCAAAAATTTAACAAGGTGTTATCCAGGGTATAAAACAATGAGTCTCCCTCTCTCAACAGATATTAATTGCCTGCAGCTCTTTAGCTAAAGGTAGGACAACGTGAGATTTTTCTTATGTTGCTATGTCAAATGATATTATTTGTCAAGACTTGTTTAGCACTGTGTTGAAATTTTATGGTTGCAATTTTCCTATTATATATAGAAGACATCTCACAGCTGAATTTCTGGTTCATTTGCTCTTACAATCTTTTCTCCCCTTGTCTACAATTCTCCCTGAGCCTCAGGTATATTGGCTGTGTTGTAGATATATTTATTGAGGGAACACACACTATGGGCAATTGTACTATGTATTTTAGGCAAGTGTACACTTTGTAATGGTGTCTGTCTATAGAAGAATAAAGCTCTGATAAGGAGTAAGAGATAAATTTGTCTGTTCTTATAAGTGTCTAAACAGCTATTAAGACATAGTAGTTTTATAAAAAGCAGTAATGAGTCCTACTGTAGATGCCATGATGTAACAACCCATTATTAGTTGGCTGGGTTTACTATACCAGACATGCATATTTTTCCCATTGAGTCTCACCTAGCAAAACACTGCATTGTCCTTAAAGGCACAGCCAAAATGTCAACACAGTGAGAAAATTTCCAGACTCTCATGTATGTGTAAGTGATTCATTCTGTCTTCTCACAGCTCTTTGTTTAATGTTATAGACTTGTAAACTAGTATACTAAGTAGATACATATCTTCACTGAAGTATAATAATATTGAGAGATAAGGAAAACAGAAGATGAGACCTCATAGAAAGATGTAGTTTGAGAGTATCTCCTAGGGTATATTGAATTGACTTTACTCCAATTCTTCTTTTCCCCAATTCTTCCATTTACCATCTTATATCATGTGAATGTTCTACTGCTACTGTATCCTACTGATATGAAGGAATGGAACCACTGAAACTCTGAGCCCAGATAAATAATTTCTCACTTTATGTCATTCTCTGGAATTTGGAACATAAGAATAGACAAAAAAATGTTTTTATATTATTTATATTAAAGAGACCATATTTAGAGCAAAGCAGACAAAAGGGTGATAAAAGTTTTCAAACATAATTATTATAAATATGTTGGTTTTTAATATAATTATGTTGGTTAATGTTAATGATTAATTTGACTGAATTTAGACTGTCATAGAAACATAAGTGTATTTACAGAAGGCTTAAATAAAGAGGGGATACCCACTCACAATAAGTGTAGAAACATCCCATGACTGGCACAAAAGATAAAAAAAAAAGCAAACAACTTCACAGATATTTCTGCACTTTCTGACTTGCAGAAGGATCGTGTTCACACACTTTGCCCTGTGTTGCTGTGCTGTTCTCAACAAGATAGAGTGTATTGTGCTCTGAAATTGTGACCCAAAAAGAAGAAAATCGTAACTTAGTTTATTTTATCCTGGTATTTTCAGCACTAGTAAAAACTATAACTAATATAGAAAATTGGCACCAGGTTACCAGCAGTACTCCACATAACAAGTGTCTACATTTCTGGTGCTAAACCTGGTGACTTCCTGGTTCACACATCTTTGAAACTGATTCATAGAAATGTACAAGTTACAGAAAACAGACTACTGTAAAAAAGAGCTAATCAATCATTCAAGATAGAGTATGAAAGATTATAATACTGAAATAAATTCAGAAAGCTTATGATTTTTCTTAGGGAAGAAGTATTAGATAGTTAGATAGACATCAGAATACTGGAATACCATAGATTAATTCCTCATTTTGGCTTCCACCTCTCCTCCCATTTCCCAGGAAGTACTAGAAAGGAAACCATAATCTTTGTCTTACCTAAGACGTAACATAACATGTGAAAAAGTGGGGGTGCCCTATCAAATCCCTATTGTATTTAGTTGTCTCCCTTAATTATTAATACCACTGGCCCCATTGTTCTCCTAGCTGGAAGATCATTCCACAGCTGACTTACCTGAGTATATACTAAGGTGATAGGAGAGATAATTATCTATTTAATGAGATAATGTGCGTATCCCCAAAACCTCTTATTTATACAGCTTCTTGTACTGTTTTAATCACAGCATAATAACTGTGTCTCCTTTTATATATAACTAAAAAAGTAAACTTTTTTTTTCCTTCTTTCTGTCACAATTTTGGATATTGGCTCAAAACCCAAGCCTCCTTTTTCTCATACCTGTGGTTTTCTCATTGTTTTCTAAAACAATTTCACCTCTTTCAGTTCCAGCAGCTGCTTGCCAACTTCCATGGCTGCACCTGCATGCTTTCAAGGCTTCTAATTCAAAAGATTTCACTTTTTCTCTTTCTCCTCCATTTCTTCATCTTCCTAGCAACTGCTAAAAATCTAAGGCTTACTTGCTCTGTTGTTTTTCTGTAAAATCCAGAAGCAATTGTCAACCACCTTCCTTATGACTTGCTTTCTAAATTTCTTTATTAGCACCACTTAAAAGCTCAAAACAGAAACCCAGTTTCCTGAAAAACAGACTCTATGAGGAAATGTGCTAGAGGGCATTCATATCATATTCCGGCAAGAATCTTTCATAATTCAACCTGTGTTCTGGGAGTTTGTATAAGAATAATTTGAAATGTAAAGAAACAATTTATTTGGTGGAGAATTCAGCTATGATATGGATGTTTATAATGGATCTTATTCAGATAAACCCTGAACAAAAGTTACAGATGTAGAAAATCAGGGCTTTAAAGAAATAAGGCAGTGTCTATGGTAATAACTATATATATGTTGTGGCTATTAGCTTGATGTGTCTTCTGGGATGTCTACATAACTGTGGGAACTGGGTGTGTCTTTAACTCTTTTGCCTGCTCTTGTCACTCATTTCCTCCTATTGGGTGGCCTTGTTCAGCTTGGGTGTGAGGACATTTGCCATGACAATTTTGTTTTTTCATGTTTGGTAGTCTCTTGGATGCTTTCTCTTTTCTGACTAGAGGCAAAGTGGGTAGTGGATTTGAGGAAGAGGGGATGGGGGTGATAGGGAGCTGAGAAAAATGAAGGTAGAACATACTTTCAGAGTGTATTGTATGAGAAAATGATCTATTTTTCAATAAAAATACAAGACATTAAATGGCAATATTATTTGTAGTTGTATGAGCCTCTTTTGATTTGGAATGGTAAATTTTGAAATAACTTGGAAATATTAAGTGTGATTAGACATGGATTTGCATTTTTATCATAATAAAATAGGTACTAAGACTATATTAAAAATGTTGTTTTATTCATATGCATACCTGATTGATTAGATATACACAGATGATAGTTTGACTTAGATTGAAACTGGTAAGAAATGAATGTGAATGAAAGAATTTAAGATGCACTGAGATATGTAAGGACTGAGTATACCAAAGGAGACTTACAACTAGGTACAACCAACAACCAAGCTCAAGCTTCTGAGCAATGGTGTGTTCAGAACCAAACTACAGGCCTTTATGAAACAAAAGAGATACAAGGCATAGAACCAAGAATTTTGTTAGTAGAGCTGCTTTAATTAAGACATTTTATATTAAAGACCAAGGCAGTGATAAATGAAAAAAGTTTAACATACTGTGTTAGTTAAAGATATTTTTTCATTTTTGACTCCAAAATTACTTCTTTGAATTAACACTATTTTATTTTTAAATACATAATGTTTAATTTTAACCCACAACAGACTTTATACTATTCATGACAACTTATGTCTCTTTAAATATATAATCAATAAACATATCTTACATGTGAATATATGATTATAGCCAGTTAGAATTCTTTATCTCTGACAATTTAAATTTACATTTATACATTTATTAAAATATCTAATATGAAACTTGTAAGCTTTTTTCTGAAATACACACTGCTTCCTTCATATCAGAGAAAACAAAATCTTTTTACATATGACATCTCAAAACCCTGACTTTTAATTATGACATCTTCTCTCTTGTTATTGCTAGGTGCACATATGCCTTCAGTCTTCCATTGTACATTGTCAAATAAATTCAATTGATTATCTTTCCTTGTGGTCAAAACTTTATATTGAGTCTATTATATCTTTGCAATTATTTTCCTACAATAACCAATATAGTTTTTGTTTTTTTGACAGTTCACTCACTTACCAGAGCTATCATTTGTACACTTATTGTTTGGTTATATTGACATTTCTTTTTTTTTTTTTTTTTTTGAATTTACAGTTAATTGTTTTATTTGCTTATTCAGAACTAAATCAAAACACTAGGAGAATTTTCTATCTTGTTTATGCTTTTTGATAAGCATATAGATTTGATGGAGTGGTAAAACTTGTTTTTGAAAATAAAGCATGGCGTTTTATTGTTCTTCTTTACTATCATTTTATCCATTTACATTTCAAATGATATCCTCTTTCTCAGTTATTCCTCCATAAACCTCTACAGCCTATCCCCTATGTCCCCCCTTCCCTTTACATTTATGAGGGTGCTCATCCACCAATATACTCCTACCTCACCCCCTATGCTGGGGCAGCAAGTCTCCTCCCATTTCATTGATGTGATATAAGGCTATCCTCTACTACATATGTATCTGAGTCCTGGGTCCCTCCATGTATATTCTTTAGTTGGTGGTTTAGTCACAGGGAGTTCTGGGTGGTATAGTAAGTTGATATTGTTCTTCTTATGAGGTTGCAATCCCCTTCAACTCCTTCAGCCCTTACCCTAGTTCTTCCATTGGGGTGCCCAGACTCAGTCTGATGGTTAGCTTTGAGTATCTGTGTTGCTCAGGTGCTGGGTAGAACTTCTCAGGGAATAGGCATAATATACTCATTTGTATTGACATTCTTATTCTCTTTACTGCATTTCTAGTTCAAAATTTATTAGCAGTATAGTAACAGGCAGGATAGTCTGCAACATACCCTTATTGTGTTGATAACTGTGCTTTTACACAATATTTAACTGATCTAAATTTCACACACACACACACACACACACACACACACACACACACACACACACACACAGGGGTGGGGGAGAGAGAGAAAGAGAGAGAGAGAGTAACATAATCAATAGTGGAATGACCTTTAAATTTTCAATGTGTATTTTATCTTGTGTATGACTGCAGGGTACTAAAGTGAGTAAACTCTTGGGGACATTGATGAGATATTTTATAAATTTATTCCATCCATATGCAATATTCAGTTCATGTCTGGCTTTTGCACATATGTCTTACATAACAATATATAACTATAGCCAATTAGAATTCTTTCTTTCTGAAAATTTAAATTTACATCTGTTATATCCATTATGGAACTTGTATGTTTTTCTTGCATGTCCATACTACAACTTTTATATCAAGGGAAAATATCTCTTTACATACATTTCTCTTTTCTGTATTGCTTAAGGCATGAAGTATGGTATGGTTATCATCTATACTAATGTTTTTTAATATGATAAAAGAACTTCTTCCCACACATTATCATTCTCTCCTTCTTTTTCTCACTAGGTTTTCTTTACTTTAAAAAAATCCATTCTTTTCAATTGGCACCAGTAAATCTTGTTTAAGCATAAAAGTCTTGAGATGATCCACAAATCTTTCACAAGTCAAACAGAGCAGAAAATGCTAGAAATCTTGAAGATATGGTGATATATCAGAAATTAATATCTCACAAATTATTTTGCCATAGAAATATCCCTTTTGAAAGGTCACTTCCATATTGAATTGTTTTCTATTTGAAAAAAAAAAATCAGCTTAGAGATGCAGGGTATGGTCTAGAAGGCAGATATCATTAGGAAGATAAATGAGTATAATCTTTTCTTCCTACTCTTTGAATCACTGGAAAGCAACAAGCAATGCATCAGCTTAGAAATAGAAGCCAAAACTAACCTCTGAAATTCACTCCTTTGCATAGGAAGATTGCTCACAAGTCAAGGTACTAGCAGCATGTCTAGGAAGAAATGAAACTCAGAACTTCTTAAAGTGAATGTAAAAGTTCTCTTTGGACATTTTGCTTATTTCCTTAATTCAATTCTAATGGTCCATCTAGCCCATTAAACTGATTAGTTTTCCTTGAATATACTTATGTGATTTATCTGTATGGTTTTTCATTAACTTTTGAAATAGAAATCTGATTTGTAATTTAGGTGTACTTGGTCCTGCTTTTAATGCTATCATCTTTGCTTTGTAGTTCAATTACTGGAAATAGCATGTGCTTCTCTATATAAGGAAAGATTTTCTTTCTTATAAGGAGTTTTATTATAAGAACTGCAGATGAGTCTGTAGTGTCCTAAAACAAGGATTCTATTCCTTTAAGAAATGAAAACTTAACTATATTAACTAAATGACATAAGTTAAAAATATTTTTCAAAATATTGTTATAGATATACTAATAATTCATTCAACAGAAAAGCCTTATGTTAAAAGTCTAGATTCCTTAAATTTTCCTCAAAAGAGCACTATTGTGATGTATGTGTTTGAGCATATACACATGAGTGTGCATTTGTGTGAAAATGTGCACATGCACAGGGAACCTAGAAGTTGACATCCAGTATCATGTTCAGTCACTATCCTATTTTTATTAATCACTTAATTAATTTTACTGAATTTTATTTTTTTTTAAATTTTTATATAGTGTAGAGGTTTAATCAAATACCATCATGTCAGGAAGCACACCGATAGACATGGTACTGATGAGGTAACTAAGAGCTCTACATCTGGACCATCAGGCAGCAGGCAGTGTGAGCCAATGGGGCTGACTAATGTTTCTGAAACACCAGAAGCCTACCCTCAGTGACACACTTCCTCCAACAAGGCCATACCTACTCCAACAAGGCCTAAGCTCCCACTGTGAACCTATGAGCACCATTTTCATTGAAAGGATCACAGGGGCTCTTGAAGTCTGTTCTTCAAGGAGATCTTTCCAGATCAGCAGAGTACAGCACAGCATCAGAGCAACAAGATCCTTTCAGCCAGCACTGCCAAGCACTTGGATGTAGTACCTAGTCCTTAAGTAAGAATCTTCCCATTAAACACTAAATAGTTCTAGTTTATTTCCAGTCAACCATGTAGAAGTATGCAAAATCACAGCCAAACTATATGGCTTCCCCAGTCAGAGTATGCCCGTTTGTGCTTGTCAACTATAGATTTTAGCTGGGAGGCCACACTTCTGAAATCTCCTTGTTTATGGCCTTGGCCACTTGTATTGTTCTGTCCAGGCTGAACTGGGGCTTCTCAGCTCTTTGAAAGTGGTATCTGGTTAATACATAAGTGCTTACATAGTCTGAATTACCATAGCAGCAGAAGCATGAATTTCTTTCTGATTAGCATTTAATAAATGCTAAGATCTTGGTAAGTCCCTGTCAACATGCCCCAGGCTACTGAGACTCATTGGGCTGAAGACTGATGATATACAAGTTCTTGCTGATGCAATGCTTGGGAATTTCTCTCTCTCTCTCTCTCTCTCTCTCTCTCTCTCTCTCTCTCTCTCTCTCTCATTATCATTAAACCTTTTTTTACAGTCCAGTTTTTATCTGCCTCCCAGTGTGCCCTTTGACAGTTCTTCATCCCATTCCTCCCCACCCCATCTCCAAAAGTATGTCCCCATGCCACCCACCCCATCAGGCATACCAACTTCCTGGGACCTCAAGTCTCTCCAGGGTTAGGTGCCCTTTATTTCACTGAGACCAGATCTGGCAATCTTCTGCTGTATATGTGTCCAGGGGCTTAAACCAGTTATTGTATGCTGCCTGGTTGGGCCTCTTGGAGGACAGCCATGATAGGTTCTTGTCTGTAAGCACACCATAGCACCAGCAATAGTGTCAGGCCATGGAGCCTCCTCTTGAAATGGATCCCAATTTGGGCCAGTCACTGGACCTCCTTTCCCTCAGTTCTTTATTTTTGTCCCTGCAGTTTTTTAAAACAGGAACAATTCTGGGTCAGAGTATTTGACTGTGGGATGGAAACCCCATCCCTCTACTTGATGTCCTCTCTTTCTAATGGAGGTAGACTCACAAGTTCCCTCTTCCTACTGTTGGGTATTTCCTCTAAGGACTCCCTTTGAGTCCTGAGAATCTCTCTCACCTCCCAGGTCTCAGATACATTTTGGAGGATTCTCCAGAACTCCCACTTCTTGAGGCTGCATATTTTTATTCATTCTTCTGGCCCTTAGGGTTTTACTCCTGACCCCCCCCCCATACCTGATCATGTTCCCCCTTTCTCCTTCCTTACCTCTTTCTTTTCTGTCTCTGCTCCCCTCTCCCTCTATGATTGTTTTAGTCTCCCTCCCAAGTGAGATTAAAACATCCTTACCTTCTTGAGTTCTGAGGATTGTCTCCTGTGTATCCTATATTTGTTTTGGCTAATATCCACTTATTAGTATAGACATACCATGCATGTTCTTTTGGGTATGAGTTACCTCACTCAAGATGTTATTCTCCAGTTTCATCCATTTGCTTGCAAAACTCTTGATATCCCTGTTCTTAGTAGCTCAATAGTATTCCATTGTGTACGTAAATTAATCACATTTTATGTATCCATTCTTCCATTGTGGGATATCTGGGTTGTTTCCAGTTTCTGGCTATCACAAATTAGACCACTATGAGCATAGTTGAGCATGTGGCATGGTGGGACATCTTTTGGGTGTGTGCCTAAGAGTGGTACAGCTGGATCTTCATGTAGAACTATTTCCAATTTTCTGTGGAATGTTCAGATTGATTTCCAGAATGGTTGTACCAGTTTGCAATCCCACCAGCAATGGAGGAGTGTTCCTCTTTCTTCACATCTTTGCCAACATGTGCTATCACCTGAATTTTGTTCTTAGCCATTATGGTTGGTATAAGGTGGAATCTCTGTGTCATTTGGATTTGCATATTTTTTTGATCCATAAGGACTTTGAACATTTCTTTAAACTGCATCTCTGCCATTCCAGATTTCTTTATTGTGAATTTTCTCTTTAGTCTACTGGGATCCTCTTGGTTCCCAGCTGTTGTGGTTGTTTTGGAAAATTTTTTTACCCGTTGCCCTGCATGCAGCCTTCAGACTATGGACTCTTCAGAGGAGTAGACAAGCTGATGATGTCCTCAGGCAGATGGTAAAGACCAAACTCTTTTTTTTTTTTTTTTTTTTTTTAGACATGGTCTTTTACTGAGCCTTAAGGTCACTAATTAGATTATTTCAATTGCTAGCAAGGTTCTGATTGTGCTAGCTTCCCTAGTTCTGGGACCATAGAAAAAAATACCTATTCTTAGTTTTGTTTAATTGTTTTGTTTATCCATTAAAAAAATTCTGTTAGTTAATTTAAGTTCATGCTTTTTCAGAAAGAACTTTCTAAATTAGCCATTTCTACATATCCATTGTTCATATTATAATAACACATTTTCTATGTCATCTGAAATATTGAAAGTTTCTGTATCTATTGCTTTTTTACTGGATATTTTATTTACATTTGAGATGTTTTCCCCTTAACCCATTCCCCCCCTGTGCCAACCCCCTTTCACCTGCTTCTATGAGGATGTTCTCCTACCCACCCCTACTCCCACCTCCTCACCCTTGAATTCTCTCACACTTGGCATCCAGCATTCAAGGGACCAAGGATCTCCTTTCCCACTTATACGTGACAAGGCAAGCCTCCCCTACATATACAGCTGGAGCCATGGGTCCCTCCCTATGTGCTCCCAGGCTGGTAGTTTAGACATGGGGATAACTGGTTGGTTGGCATTGTTGCTCTCCTCATGGGGCTGCAAATCCTTTCAGCTCCTTCAGCTCATTCTCTCTAATTCCTCCATTGGGAACCCCTTGATAAGTTCAATGGTTATCTGTGAGCATCTGCCTCTGAATATGTCAGACTCCGGTAGACCTCTAAGGAGGAAGCTATATCAGGCTCCTGTCAGCATGCACTTCCTGACATCCATATCAGCATCTAACTTTGGGGACTGTACATAGGATGGATACCCAGGTGGAATGGTCTCCAGACAGCTCCTTTTTCAGTTTCTGACCCACAATTTGTCTCCATATGTGCTCCTTTGAGTATTTTGTTACTCCTTCTAAGAAGGACTGAAGCACACATACTTGGTCTATCTTCTTCGTGAGCTTCATGTGTTATGTGAGTTGAATCTTGGGTATTGTGATTTTCTGAGCTAATATCCAATTATCAGTGACTGAATATCATGTGTGTTCTTTTGTGATTGGATTACTTCACTCAGGATGATATTTTCTAGTTCCATCCACTTAACTAAGACTTTTTCTAATTCATTATTTTTAATAGCTGAATAATATTTCATTGTGTAAATTTACCACATATTTTTGTATCCATTCTTCTGTTGACGGACATCTGGGTTCTTTACAGATTCAGGCTATTATAAATAAGGCTGCTATGAACATAGTGGAGCATATATCCTTGTTATATGCTTGAGTACCATGTGGGTATATGGCCAGGAGTGGTATAGTTGTGTCCTCAGGAAATGCTATGTCCAATTTTGTGAGGAAACATAGACTGATTTCCAGATTGGTTGCAACAACTTGCAATCCCACCAATAATGGAGGAGTGTTCCTCTTTTTCCATATCCTCACCAGCATATACTATCAACTGAATTTTTGATCTTAGCCATTCTGACTGGTGTGAGGTGGTATCTCAGGGTTGTTTTGATTTGCATTTCCCTGATGACTAAGGATGTTGAACATTTCTTAAGGTGCTTCTCGGCCATTCAAGTTTCCTTGGTCAAGAGTTCTTTGTTTAGCTCTGTACCCCATTTTTAATGGGGTTATTTGGTTGTCTGCAATCTAATTTCTTGAGTTCTTTGTATATATTGAATATTAGCCCTCTATCAGATATAGGATTGGTAATGATCTTTTCCCAATCTGTTGGTTGTCATTTGTCTTATTGACATTGTCCTTTGCCTTACAGAAGCATTGCAATTTTATGAGGTCAATATTTGATCTTAGAGCATAAGCCATTGGTGTTCTGTTCAGGAACTTTTCCCCTGTGCCTAGGTATTTGAGGGTCTTCCCCACCTTCTCTTCTATTAGTTTCAGTGTATCTGGTTTTATGTAAAGGTCCTTTATCCACTTGGACTTGAGCTTTGTACAGGGGGATAAGAATGGATTAATTTGCATTCTTCTACATGCTGCCCTCCAGTTGAGCCAGCAAGATTTGTTGAAAATGCTGACCTTTTTTCACTGTATGGTTTTAGCTCCTTTGTCAAAGATCAAGTGACCATAGGTGTGTGGGTTCATTTCTGGATCTTCAATTATATTCCAGTGATCTTCCTGCCTGTCTCTGTACCAATAACATGAAGTTTTTATTACTATTTCTCTGTACTACAGTTTGAGATCAGGGATGGTGATTCCCGGAGAAGTTCTTTTATTGTTGAGAATAGTTCTTGCTATCTTGGGTTTTGTGTTATTCCAAATGAATTTGCAAATTGCTCTTTCTATCTCTATGAAGAAGTGATTTGGAATTTTGATGGGGATTGTGTTGAATCTGTAGATTGCTTTTGGTAAGTTGGCCATTTTTACTAAGTTAATCCTGCCAATCCAGGAGCATGGGATATCTTTTTTTTTCCATTACTTTTTTTATTGGATATTTTATTTACATTTCAGATGCCATCCCCTTTCCTCATTTGCCCTCCCTAGAAAACCCCTATCCCATTCCCCCTTCTCCTTTTTGCTTTTATCCACTTTTTAAAGTGTTAACCAATGGCTTTATAAATTTACTAAGAGCATGGGATATCTTTCCATCTTCTGAGATCTTCAATTTCTTTCTTCAGAGACTTGAAGTTGTCATACAGATCTTTCATTTGCTTGGTTAGATTCACTCCAAGATATTTTATATTATTTGTGACTATTGTGAAGGGTGTCATTTCCCTAATTTCTTTCTCAGCCTGTTTATCCTTTGAGTAGAGGAAGGCTACTGAATTGTTTGAGTTGATTTTACATCCAGCCACTTTGATGAAGTTGTTTTTCAGGCTTAGGAGTTCTCTGGTGCAAGTTTTAGGGTCACTTAAGTACACTATGGTATCATCTGCAAATAGTGAAATTTTGACTTCTTCCTTCCCCAATTGTATCCCTTTGACTTCCTTTTGTTGTCTAATTGCTCTGGCTAGGACTTCTAATACTATGTTGAATAGGTAGGGTGAGAGTGGGCAGCCTTGTCTAGTCCCTGATCTTAGTGGGATTGCTTCAAGTTTCTCTCCAGTTAGTTTAAGGTTGGCTACTGGCTTGCTGTATATTGCTTTTACTATGTTTAGGTATGGGCCTTGAATTCCTGATCTTTCCAAGACTTTTACCATGAAGGGATGTTACATTTTGTCAAATGCTTTCTCAGCATCTAGTGAAATGATAATGCTGTTTTTTTTTTCTTTGAGTTTGTTTATGTAGTAGATTACATTGATGGATTTCAGAATATTGAACCATCCCTGCATTCCTGGGATAAAGCCTAATTGATCATGATGGCTAATAGTTTTGATGTGTTGTTGGATTCGGTTTGTGAGAATTTTATTGAGTATTTTTGCATTATTATTCATAAGAGAAATTGCTCTGTAGTTCTCTTTCTTTGTTGTGTCTTTGTGTGGTTTAACTATGAGTATAATTGTAGCTTCATAGAACGAATTGGGTAGCGTTCCTTCTGTTTCTATTTGATGGAATAGTTTGAAAAGAATTGGTATTAGGTCTTTTTTGAAGGTCTGATAGAATTCTGCACTAAAACCATCTGGTCCCAAACTTTTTTTAGTGGGGAGACTTTTAATGACTGCTTCTATTTCTTTAGGGTTTATGGGACTGTTTAGATGGTTTATGTGCTCCTGGTTTAATTATAGTATCTGGTATTTGTCTAGAAAATTGTCCATTTCATCCAGATTTTTGAATTTTGTTGAGTATAGGCCTTTGTAGTAGGATCTGATGATTTTTTAATTTCCTCAATTTCTGTTGTTGTGTCTCCCTTTTCTTTTCTGATTTTATTAATATGGATACTGTCTCTGTACCCTTTGTTTAGTCTGGCTAAGGGTTTATCTATCTTGTTTATTTTCTCAAAGAACCAGCTCCTGGTTTTGTTGATATTGTATATAGTTCTTTCTATTTGTACTTGGTTGATTTCAGCTCTGAGTTTGATTATTTCCTGTCGTCTACTCCTCTTGGGTATATTTCCTTCTTTTTGTTCTAATGCTTTCAGGTGTGCTGTTAAGTTGTTAGTGTATGCTTTCTCCAGTTTCTTTTTGTAGGAACTTAGAGCTATGAGTTTTCCTGTTAGTACTGCTTTCATGGAGTCCTACAAGTTTTGGTATGATGTGTCCTCCTTTTCATTAAATTCTAAAAAACCTTTAATTTTTTTCTTTATTTCTTTCTTGACCAAGTCATCCTTGAGTAGAGCATTGTTCCATTTCCACATGTATATGGGCTTTCCATTGTTTTTGTAATTATTGAAGACCAGTCTTAGTCCATGGTGGTCTGATAGGGTGCAAGGGATAATTTCAATCTTTTTGTATTTGTTGAGGCCTGTTTTGTGACCAATTATATGGTCTATTATGGAGAAGGTACCATGAGGTGCTGAGAAAAAAGGTATATTCTTTTTTGTTTTAGGGTAGAATGTTCTCTCTATATATATCAGTTACATCCATGTGGTTCATAACTTCTGTTAGTTTCATTGTGTCTCTGTTTAGTTTCTGTTTCCATTAATTGTTCATTGTTGAGAGTGGGGTTTTGTAATCCACCACTATTATTATGTGAGGTATAATGTATGCTTTGAGATTTAGTAAAGTTTCTTTTATGTATATGGGTGCCCTTGCATTTGGGGCATAGATGTTCAGAATTGAGAGTTTATTTTGGTACATTTTTCCTTTGATGAGTATGAAGTGTCCTTCATTATCTTTTTTGATTACGTTTGGTTGAGTATCAATTTTATTTGATATAAGAATTGCTACTCCAGCTTGTTTCTTAGGACCATTTCCTTGGAAGTTTGTTTTCCATCCTTTTACTCTGAGGTAGTGTCTGTCTTTGTCACAGAGGTGTGTTTCCTGTATGCAGCAAAATTCTGGGTCTTGTTTATGTATCCAGTCTGATTTCTATATCTTTTTATTGGAGAGTTGAGTCCATTGATATTAAGAGTTATTAAGGAAAAATGATTGTTGATTCCTGTCCCTTTTGTTATTGGAGGTGGAATTATGTTTGTGTAACTATCTTCTTTTGGGGTTGTTGAAAGACTACTTTCTTGTTTTTTCTACTTTGTAATTTTTCTCCTTGTGTTGGAGTTTTCTATCAGTTATCCTTTGAAATGCTGGGTTTGTGGGAAGATATTGTGTAAATTTGGTTTTGTCATGGAATATCTTGGTTTCTCCGTCAATAGTGATTGAGAGTTTTGATGGATACAGTAGTCTGGGCTGGCATTTGTGTTCTCTTAGGGTCTGTATGATATCAGTCCAGGATCTTCTGGCTTTTATAGTCTCTGGTGAGAAGTCTGGTGTAATTCTTATAGGTCTGCCTTTATATGTTAATTTAGCCTTTTCCCTTACTGCTTTTAGTATTTTTTTCTTTGTTTTGTATATTTGATGTTTTGATTATTATGTGACGGAAGTTATTTCTTTTCTGGTCTAGTCTATTTGGGGTTCTGTAGGCTTCTTGTATATTTAAGGACATCTCTTTCTTTAGGTTAGGGAAGTTTTCCTCTATAATTTTGTTGAAGATATTTACTGGTTCTTTAAGTTGGGAGTCTTCCCCCTCATCTATACCTATCATTCTTAGGTTTGGCCTTCTCATTGTGTCCTGGATTTCCTGGATGTTTTGGGTTAGGAGCTTTATGCATTTTGCATTTCTTTGACAGTTGTGTCAATGTTTTTGATGGTATCTTCTGCACAGGAGAATCTCTCTTCTATCTCTTGTATACTATTGATGATACTTGCATCTATAACTCCTGTTTTTTTTTTTGTTTGTTTGTTTGTTTTTTTTTTTTTTTTTTTTTTTTTTTTTTTTTTATATATCCAGGGTAGTCTCCCTTTGAGATTTCTTTATTGTTTCTACTTCCATTTTTAGTTCCTGGACGGTTTTGTTTAATTCCTTCACCTGTTTGGTTGTGTTTTCTTGTAATTCTTTAAGGGATTTTTGTGTTTCCTCTTTAAGGGTTTCTACCTGTTTACCTGTGTTCTCCTCAAATTCTTGGAGAGTATTTATGGCCTTCTTAAAGTTCTCTAACATCATCATGATAAGTAATTTTAATTCTGTATCCTGCTCTTCCAGTGTGATGTGGTTTTCAGAGCTTGCTATGGTGTGAGAACTGGGTTTTGGTGATGCCAAATAACTTTGGTTTCTGTTGTTTACGTTCTTGCGCTTGCCTTTTGCCATTTGGTTAACTCTAGTGCTACCTACACTCACTGGTTTTGACTGGAGCCTGTCTTTCCAGTTATCTTGCTTGTGTCAGAACACCTCAGGGTCCAGATATCTCTGTGATCTTGTGATCCTGAGCTCCAGCTGCTCAGAGCGCAGTGTCTCCTCTAGGATGTCTCAGGATAAGGTGTCTTCATTAGAGCAGACCAGCTAGGTGTTCACTGCCTTGAGTGCAGTGGCTCCTCTAGAAGTCTCAGGATATGGTGTCTGCTGCTCTGATTTCTGTGGCTCCTCTAGGATGTCTCGGGATATGGTGTCCCCTGCTCTGAGGTTGTTGGCTCTCTTGGCATATGGTTTCCACAGGGGAGCAAACCAGTTGGGTGTCTGCCACTCTGAGGTCAGTGGCCTCTCTGGGATGCCTCAGGATATGGTTTCCACACGGGAGCAGGCTGGCTAAGTGTCTGCTCCAACCATAGGGATCTTCGGAGGAACAGAAGGGAATTGGTATTCTGCAGGGGCAGGGTTTGGGTACCTGAAGGATCCTGCAAGCTTCTTGCTCCCAACTGTGGCTCTGGGGTGTAGGGTGCTGTGCGACTAATCTTATCTGCCTCTCTGAGGTCTGTGGCCTCTCTGGGATGTCTTGGGATATGGTTTCCACATGGGAGCAGACCTACTGGTTGTCTGCTCCAGCCACAGGGATCCAGAGAGGGGTGGAAGGGGAGTGGTATTCTGCAGGGGCAGGGTTTGGGTGCCTGGTAGAGCCAGCAAGCTTCCTGCTCCCAGCTGTAGTTCTGGGACATAGGGTGGTGTGTGGCTGATCTTACCTGCTTCTCTGAGGTCAGTGGCCTTTCTGGGATGTCTTGGGATACGGTTTCCACATGAGAGCAGACCCACTGGGTGTCTGCTCCAGCCACAGGGATCCGGAGAGGGCTCTAATCCTAATCTTAATCCTAACCTTAACCTCAATCTACCTTAACCCTGACCCTAAAACTAACTCTAACACTACATTAACCTTAACTGAAACACTAACACAAACCCTAACCTTAATGCCTATCCCTAACCCTAACACTAACCATAACATTAATCCTACACTAACCCTAAAATTAAACCTAACCCCAAACCTAACCCAAACCATAACACTAACCAACACTAACAGTAACCATAATGCTACAAATAACCTAACCCTAAACCTAATTGTAGACCTAAAACTAACCTTAATCCTAAACCTAACAGTAACACTAACCCTAAACCTACCCTAACTCTATACCTATGGCTAACCCTAATCTTAACCCTAACCCTTAACCTAAACCTACCCTAAACATAAAACTAACCATAACCATATAATAACCCTAACGTTAACACTAATCCTAACCTTAACACCTGTTCCTAAACCTAAAACTAAACCTAACCCTAATCATAAACCTAACCGTATCCAAAGACTAAGCCTAAGCATAATCCTAACCCTAACACTAAACCCTAAACCCTAACTTAACCAGAACCCTACACCTAACCTGAACCTTATATCTAACTCCAACACCTATTCTTAATGCTAACCCTAACCTTAATGCTAAGCATAACCTAACACAAACCGAACACTAACCCTTACTTAACCCTATCTTAACCCTAACCCGAAAACTAAAACAAACACTACTATAACCTTAATCCTAACACTAACACTAAACCTAACCCTTGTACCCAACCCTAAATCTAACTCTAACCCTATCCCTAACCTTAATCCTGAACTAACTTTAATCCTAACCCTAACTCTACCCTAACCCTACCCCTAAACCTACACCCTAATCTTAACCCAAACTGTAACCCTAACACTACCCTAACCCTAAAACTAAACTTAAACCTAAAATAACCCTAACAATAAGACTAACCTTAACCCTATGCCTAAACCTAATCCTAATGTTAAACCTACCCTAACTTTACTACTAACCCTGGACCATAATCTTAACACTAAGCCTAACCTTAACCCTACCCTAACCATAAGTCTAACCTTAACCTATTCCTAATTCTAACACTAACCATAACCATAACTTTAACCCTAATCCTAACCTTAACCTAACCCTGAAACTAACCAAAACACTTCAATAAGCCTAACCCTAAACCTAACCCTTAATTGTAACCCTAACCCTAACCCCAATCTTAACACTAACCCTAAACCTAACCCCTAAGCCTATCCCTAACACTAAGCCTAAACCTAATCCTAATACTATCCCTAACTCTATACACCAATCTTAACACAAACTGTAACCCTAACACTACCTTAACCATAACACTAACCCTAAACCTAAAATAACCCTAAAACAAACACTAAACCTAACCCTACTCCTAACCCTAACGCCTATTTCTAACCCTAACCCTAACATAACCCTAAATATAACCCTAACCCTAACCCTAACCTAACCCTAAGCTAACCCTAAACCAACACTAAACTTAACTCTACCTTAACGCTGACCCTAAAACTAACCCTAACACTACTATAACCTTAACCCTAACACTAACCCTAAACCTAACCTTTAATCTACCCTTACCCTGACACTAAAACTAACTCTAACACTACATTAACCTTAACCCAAATTAACCTTAACCCTGATTAACCTTAACCCAAACACTAACACAAACCCTAACCTTAATGCCTATCCCTAAAACTAACCCTTACACTAAAGATAACACTAATCCTACCCTAACCTAACATTAAACCTAACCCCAAATCTATAGAAACAGTAACACTAACACTAACCCTAACACTAACAGTAACCATAACACTACAATTAATTTAATCCTAACCCTAACCCAAGATCCAAAACTAACCTTACCCTGAACCTAACAGTAATACTAACCCTAAGCCTACCCTAAACCTACACCTAAGGCTAACCCTAATCTTAACCCTAACCCTAAACCTAAACCTACCCTAAGCATAACACTAACCATAACCTTACAAAAACCCTAACATTAAACACTAACACTAACACTAACCTCTGTTCCTAAACCTAACCCTAACCTTAACCCTAACGATAACCGTAACCCTAACCGTACTTTTAAGACTAAGCCTAAGCCTAATCCTAACACTAACACTAATCCCTAAACCCCAACTTAACCTGAACCCTATACCTAAACCTAACACCTATTCCTAACCATAACACCTATTCCTAACTCTAAACCTAACTCTAACCCTAACCATAACATAACCATAACATTAACCCTAAACTTAACTCTAACTTAACCCTGACCATAAAACTAATCCTAACACTACTATAACCTTAACTCTAACACTAACACTAATCATAACCTATGCTACCTCTAAACCTAGCCCTAAACTTCATGATACCTTAAACATGATATTAAAATTACCCCTAACACTATATTATTCTTAACTGTAACATTAACACTAGCCCTAACCCTAATGACTATCCCTAACTCTAACTCTAACCCTAAATCTAACCCTAATACTAACCCAACCCTAACACTAAACTACACCCTAACATTAACCCTAAACATAACTATAACCCTAACACTAACCCTAACCATAACCCTAACAGTAACCATAATGCTATAATAAACCTAACCTTAACCCAAACCTTAAACCTACACCTAAACCTAACCCTAACACTAAAAGCAACACTAACCCTAAACCCACCCTAACCCTACACCTAACACTAAACCTAATCTTAACCATAATCCTAACAGTATCACTAACCCTAAACCTATTCCAACCCTACCCCAACCCTAATTCAAATCTTAACCTTAACACTAATTCTATTTTTTAAATCCTAAACCTACCCCTAACCATAACCATAACACTAAATCTAAACCTAACCTTACCTTAACACTAACTTAACCCAATCCCTAATGTAAATCCTAACTGTACTCTTACTCTAACCCTAAACCCAATCCTACAATAACCCTAAACCTAAAACTAACCCTAACCCTAACCCTAAACTAACCTTATCCCTAACCCTAATCCTAACCCTACCCTAACCGTAACTCTTACCCTAAGATAACCCTACTACTGACCCTACCTCAAATCTTAACTCTAACCCTAATAATAAACCTAACCCCTAACCCTAAGTAGAACCCTAACTATAACCCTAAAGCTAAACCTAACTCTACCTTTACCATAATCCTAACACTAAGCCTAACCCTAACCTCAACACTAACAGTACCCCAAACCTAAACCTAATTTTAATTCTAACCCTAACAGTAACCCTATAATAACCTTAACCCAAACCCCTAACCTTAACCATAAACCTAACCCTAATCATATCACTAAACTTAATCCTAAACTAACCCTAACACTAACCATAACCTTAACACCGACCTTACTCCAACCCGAACCTATCCCTAATTTTAATCCTAACCACAAACCTAACCTAACCCTAACACCAACCCTAACGCTTCAATAAACTTAACCGAAACCCTTTCCCTAACTATAACACCTATTCCTAACCCTAACCCTAAACGTAACACTAATCCTAACCCTAACCATAATTTAATCCTAACAATAACCTTAACTTTAACTCTAACACTAAACCCTAATCCTAACCCTAACCTTAACACTACCTTAACCTTAACCCTAATTCTAACACTTACCCTAATTGTATCCCTAACCCTAACCCTATTATAAGCCTAACCGTAACACTAAACCTAAAACTACTATAACCCTACACCTAACCCTAACCAAAATCTTAACCTTAACACTAACCCTAATTTTTTAAATCCTAGCCGTAAATCTAAAACTAACATTTCCCTAACCCTAACTTAACCCTAACCCAAATGCTAATCCTAACCATATGCTAACTCTAACCCTATCCCTAAAGCTAACGTTAACACTAACTCTACAACTATCCTAACTCAAAACCTAATTATAACCTTAATCCTACCCATACCCTGACCCTAACCCTAACACTAAACCTAACCCTACAATAACCTTAACGTAAAACTTACCCTAACCCTAATCCTAACCCTACCCTAAACAGACCCTAACCTAAAGCTAACCCTACCTCTAACCCTACCCCAAATCTTAACTCTAACCCTAATTATAACCATAACCATAACCCTACCCTGACCCTAACTCTAAACCTAACCCTAACCCTACAATAACCCTAAACCTAAAACTAACCCTAACTATAACCCCAATCCTAACCCTAAACTTACCCTAACCTTAATTTTACACCTAACCATAACCCTAAACTTACTGTAAACCTATGCTTAAACCTAAGTCTAACCCTAACCCCAAGCCTAACACTAACACTAAATCCTAACTTAACCTGAACCCTAAGTCTAACCCTAACACTAAACCAAAACCTAACCCTAAATATAAACTACTCTGTCACTAACCCTACCCTAAACACAAACCTCAAAATAACCCTAAACCTAAGCCCAAGCAAAACCCTACCTTAAACCTAACCCTAAGCAGAACCATAACCCTAACCCCAACCCTAAACCTAACCCTACATTTACCATAACCTAAACCTAAACCCTAACACTAACTGTAAACCTAACACCAAGGCAAACACTATCCTAACCCTAACCACTAACCCTACCTTTATCATAACCCTAACACTAAGCCTAACCCTAACATTAATGCTAACATTATACCAAACACTAACGCTAACCCTTGAATAACCCCAATCTTAACCTTAAACCTAACCCTAAACTATATTAAGCTTAACCGTAGCACTAACACTAAACCTGACCTAAACTTAACCTATACCCTAACCTTAACCCAAACCTTAAACCTACACCTAAACCTAACCCTAACACTAAAAGTAACACTAACCCTAAACCCACCCTAACCCTACACCTAACACTAAACCTAATCTTAATGCTAACCATAACAGTATCACTAACACTAAACCTACCCTAACCCTACACCTAACGCTAAACCTAATCTTAACGCTAACCATAACAGTATCACTAACACTAAACCTACCCTAACCCTATTCCTACCCCTAACCCAAATCTTAACCCTAACACTAACACTAGTATTTTTTAATCCTAACCCTAACCCTAACCCCTATCCTAATTAAAACCCTAATTATAACAATAACCCTAACCATACCCTGACCCTAACTCTAACCCTAAACCTAACCCTACAATAATCCTAACCCTAACCCTAACCCTAACCCTAACACTAACCCTAACATAACCCTAATCCTAACCCTACCTTAACTGTAACCCTAAATCTAAAGCTAACTCTACCCCTAACCCTAACCCAAATACTAACTCTAATGCTAATTATAACCCTAACCCTAACCCTAACCCTGACCCTAACTCTAACCCTAAATCTAACCTTACAATTACCCTAAACCTAAAACTAACCCTAACCCTAAACTCAATCCTAAACCTAACCTTACCCTAACCCTAAACCTAACCTTAAACATAACTGTAACCCTAAACCTACCCTAACCTGATCCTTAAACCTAAGCTTAACCCTAACCATAAACCTAACACTAACACTAAATCCTAACAACCTGAACCCTAAGCCTAACCCTAACACTAAACCAAAGCCTAACCCTAACCCTAAAAATAACCTAACTCTATCACTAACCCAACCCAAATACTAACCTCAAACCTAACAATAATCCTAACCCCAAACCAAACCCTTCATTAAACCTAACCCCTAAGCCTAATCAGAACCAAAACCCTAACCCTAACCCTAATTCTAACCCCACCTTTACCATAACCCTAACACTACGCCTAACCCTAAGCTTAAGGCTAACACTACCCCAAACCTAAACCAAATCCTAATTATAACCCTAACAATAACCTTATAATAACACATACACAAACCCATAATTGTAACTATTCACCTAATCCTAAACCTATCCCTAAATTTAATCCTAAATTAACCCTAACCCTAACACTGACCTTACCCTAACCCTAACCCTAACCCTAACCCTAACATATCCATAATTCTAACAATAACCCTAATCCTAACTATAACCCTAAAACTGACCCTTCAATAAACCTAACCCTAATCCAAACATTAACCTTAAATCTATCATTACCCTGACCTTAACACTAACCACAACACTTCAATAACCTTAACTCCAACAATAAACTAACTCTAACCCTAACCCTACCCTAAACCTAAATGTAATCCTACTGTAACCCTAACCCTAAACCTAACCCTAACACTAAATATAACTCTAAACCTAACCTATTCCTAATTCTAACCCTAACTTTAACCCAACCCTCACCCTAAACCTAATCCTAATGCTAACCCTAACAGTAACCCTATAATAACTCTAACCCAAACCCCTAACCATGACCCTGTGGGTGCCATTTAGATACAAACCACCACAGATTGTGAAGTTCATTTTTGCCACCAACAAAATGATACATAATATTTTTGATAGTGTTATTAAGTTTTTTTAAACAATATGTATTCATGTGTCACTTTTGTTTTGCAGCATTTTTTAGACATCTTTGGGTTAACTCTTCTGTAATTATTTTTTATTGTTTTTGTGTGATCCTCAGTATGCTTATCATTCTCTATGGATTGAAATACATCTTCAAGTCTTGTTATTTGTGACTTGATTTCCTCTCTTATAGTTAGGTACTCTTTACTCTGTGCATTTAGTGATTTGACTGAAATTTCATGTGAGGGGATTCTTCTCTGCCTGGTACTTTGACAGGCATCTATATTGTTAGCTCTCACAAATATTTGTTTATGATGTTGACAAGTATTTTCTCTTTTCTTTTCTTTCTTTTTTTCTTCCTTTCTTCTCTCTCTCTCTCTTCCTTCCTTCCTCCTTTCATTCCTCCCTCCCTTCCTCCCTCCCTTCCTCCCTCACACCTCTTTCTTTCTTTCTTTCTTTCTTTCTTTCTTTCTTTCTTTCTTTCTTTCTTTCCTTCTTTCTTTCTTTCTTCTTTCTTTCTTCCTTCCTTTCTTCCTTCCTTCCTTCCTTCCTTCCTTCCTTTCTTTCTTTCTTTCTTTCTTTCTTTCTTTCTTTCTTTCTTTCTTTCTTTCTTTCTTTCTTTCCTGTTCCGCGCCCCTTCCGAGTCCCCTTCTCCCGCGAAAGAGACACGTGAGGCACTGTTCAGGTAGTTACTACAGCGAGGCTTTATTCTTGTATCAGCAGATGCGGAAGACCCCAAGCCCGGGAAAGGCACTGTTATATGTACCCTAGAGTGGTGAGTTCACTTATGATTGACTGTTCACTCATCACCCCATATTATGCCCCAGGATGGGCAGTGGCTTGGCGTGCTTTTGCCTTTTGCACCTGCGCAGTTAGTTGTTTACTTGTGGGAGCACAGGATGCCCATGCCATCTTGTAATGGCGAATGTTGTCACGCTCACTGCAGCTCCTAACATCTCCCCCTTTTCAATTTGATTAAGATGGAACAGCCTTTTGCCTATCAAGCACGGCACCAACTCAGTGAGAGAAAGCAGAGGCCTGATCCCCTGTGCAAAATGAGATATTGTAATGGGTTTCTTCTCTTGTCATCGTGCAATGAGTAATACTTCCCATACCCATCTCGATGCCTGATGCCTTTTTGTCGGGGAAAGGGAGCCTCCACTCTGGAGCAGCCGTCCATGCGCGGAGAGGAGGTTTTGGTATCAAACCTTTGTGCAATCAGGCATACTTTTGGGAAATCTATCCACACTCGTGGAACATTCCCTGTCAAGTACCCACTTGCAAACACCTCTAAATATTCAGGTACCACAGTTATTCAGGCAAGGGCTGGCTAGACTTAGACCTCTCATCGACCCAGTGCAATGGGCTGAACCCTTGGGGTGCATCGACTGAGGGTGTCAGTCATCAGATACTTTCTTAGCCTAGATAGCCAAATTTCAGGGGAAGATCCTTGCTCAAGGCTACGAGTGCTTGGGCGATAGCGACCTTGTCATGTTTTTGTTGGGCTCTGAGCTTGCAGACCAACCATAACATGAACACTAATCCACAACATAGGGCTGCACCAAACAGACCTATCCCCACCCTTTAAGAAAGAAAAAAAAGGCAGAGGTAAGCCAAGAAGAAGTAAAATCGCCAGGCACTTGTGTTCCATTAAGGCTCAAAATCCGGATCTGCAATCGCTGCTGCATCTGGTCCAGCTCCCTAGTCCAATTCCCTTGTAAATAAGCAGAAAGATTATGGCTTTGAATAAATGTATCATTCATAAATCCCAGAGGTGTAATACATAGATGTGGGGTTGCTGACACGCAGCTCATTTGAACCACATCTGTGAGTTGTTCTACATGGGCTTGGAGCAAATCAACTCTCTGATTGACCAACAGAATGTCTGATGCCAAGAGTGCATCCACTTTCTGTAGAGTGGTCAAAGCCTCAGAAGTCTTTTCTGAAGTTTGATTAACAACAGTAGCTGCTGTAACTTGATTAGCCAAGGCTATGCCGGCTGTCACAGCTGCAGCTGCAGAGATGGTAATAGCAGTGATAATGGCTGCAGTTATATCAAAATCTCTCTTCTGTCGAAATAAAGTCAAGGTCCCAGACGTCTGAACGGGGATAGGGATCCATAGTGGTATACTGGCTATTAGGGCCTGCTTATAGACAAGAGCAGACCAGCACTGGGACATAAAGCAAGTTACATTGGTACAAGTATTAAAGGAGTTGTTGGATAGGATGAAAAGAAATGGGGGATACACTCAAACTGGAGTGAGGCATTACAGTTAAGGGGATAGGAGAAATTCTGTTTAGCAGAAGCGGCGTCTTTTAAGAAGGCAAGGGCATAGGTTTTGGAAAAGTAGATAGGATAGCCATCTAAATTCACTATATATATACTAGGAACCCAATTTAGGAGAGTCCAAATGAGAACTGAGAGCGTCTGCAGATGAATCCTTCGGGGGGTCATTTTCAGGAACCACGAGCCGCCACATCAGTCGCTCTGGCAGCCAAAATGGGTTGTCCTCTTCCTGTGGAAAAACACAAACTGCTCCCCTGGATCTTATTAAAATAGGATCCGGGCCTTTCCATTGACCAGTCAAAACATCTTTCCATTTTATCATTTCTTTTGGCCTAGTTGGTTCCAGGCAATGGCGATCAGCTGCCGTGTTGCCCTGACTGTCCAAATTCAAAAAGTTGAGAGTAAAAAGTGCCAGAGAAACAGTAACCCGTGGCATGGTGGGCAGAGCTTCCTCAACTTCTCCTTTTTGTTTTATCAAATAAGTTTTAAGGGTACGATGAGCACGCTCAATGATGCCCTGTCCCTGAGGGTTGTAAGGAAGACCCGTCAGGTGTGTCACCTCCATTTGGCGACAAAATTGTTGAAATTTTTGAGAAGTGTAGGCTGGTCCATTGTCAGTTTTAAAAATTTTAGGCTTTCCCCAGGCACTCCAAGCCTCGAGACAATGTTGAATAACATGGGCCGCCTTTTCTCCGGTCAATGGAGAGGTGAACATAACTCCAGAACAGGTATCAATGGAGACATGCAAATATTGTAATTTGCCAAAGGATGGGATATGAGTAACATCCATTTGCCAGATCTGTAATCGCCTAATTCCCCGAGGGTTAATTCCAGTATGGGGAACAGGTAGGAATTGACAGCAGTTTTGGCATTGAGTCACGATATCTCTAGCCTCCTTTCTAGTGATGTTAAATCAACATCGTAGCCTCTCAGCTGTCACATGTAACCTTTTATGAAAGGCTTTAGCCAAATCCAATTTTGGTGAAAGGGCAATTGCAATCAACTTTGTGGCTCAACCAGGAAGAGGTCTGGTCCAGGCCACAGATCTGGGAGAGGGGCGGAAGGGGAGTGTTAGTCCGCAGGGGAGGGGAGGGGGGTATCTGCTGGAATCTGAGTGCTCACAGCACCCAGCTATGGGCTCAGGGCAGTATGTGGGTCTTCTTCCTATCTAAAGTTGGCTGTGGGATCTGTGGAGTCTCCAGAATGTCTCGGGCGGGATCTGGGGTCCACACAATAGCAGACCAGGAAGAGTGGTCAACTACTCTTAAGCATAAGACCTGTCCTGGAGTAGTTAATAAACCCAGTATCACTCTTCTTTTAAAAACTGGTTTTTCATCTCCCAACAGATTAAGTGACAGTTCAGTGAGATGGAAATTTTTGGTTTCTTTGGAGACTCAATTGTGTTATGTGATAATTCTCTGAAAAGTGTCTTTTGAGCGAATGTTTTTGCTGAAACAGACAGGCAGATGTTTTGTGGAGATCAGACATGTAATATTTTTCTCGAAGCTGCCTAAAAAAAGGACATGTTATGTGTTGCTAGAGCAGATATTTGACAGAATATGTCATATTTGGAAAGGGTATAAATATAACCAAACAGTGAATGATGATGTGTGGTATTGGTATACCCTGAAACTTTTTACTAGTCTTCTTTAGGCTTTGTTGATGTTAGTCTTAGCTGAAGATGCTGTTGTATTGGTTCATCTTGCTTTCTTTGATGATCATCATTTGCTGTGACTTTAGAAAAAAAAAAATCTCACCAAAAAAACTTCTGGTGGTGTTCTAGATGCTTCTTGCTTATTCCCCAGATTTGGGCCATTTGGAAAAGCCTAATGGTTTCTTTTGGAATTGTGTTGCATGTAGTTTTAAAAGGCATGCTTACTCCTAGCCTGGTCTCCTTGCCCAGTGCCCTGCCCCAACCCCTCCTAAACTGCACAACTTAGATTTGAGATCACGCCACCACTGGCTCTGCTTCCATCCCACCTGTTTCTCTAGCTAGCACTGGTAGGCTGCTTGACAACCATCTTTCCTGAGAATAGTGGAGCTATCTATCTTGTTCCAGCAATCACTCAGCAGCCAGCTTTCTCCTGCCCAGCTGAGTCAGCTTGAACGGAAAACACCAGAAAATCTTAATATTTTAAAACCAGTCAGATCACACAACCACTGGGTGCAGAATTTATTGTCCTAATCTTATCATCTCTCATATCAGATTTCTTCTGGTGGTAGAGACACTGGTTCTAATAGCACCTAGGCCTACATGGTATCCCTGCTCTTCTCTCTAAAGTCTGCCCAAAAAGCCCTATTCTCTATCTTGTCTTCTCCTTTTCCTCCTGGGACCTGGAAATTTCAACTCTCATCTTCGAGCAATGCAATGATTCGCTTCTGCCATTTTTATTGACCCAATCAAGAAATGATTAGGGAGCCTCTTTGTATAGAATTGCTGTTGCTGATTTGTGAATGGTGTTTGCAAGTAGATTGAGCAACGACTGTTGATTCTTGTGAACTGAACTGCTGATATCCTGATACCCAGTCCGGCAGATTGGATTTGCTTCAAAGAACTATTTCTAAACAGGTCATTATTCTCCCTAACTCTGTTAACCTTTCCTATCTGGTACCTATGGTAAATGGTGGGTTAGAAGGAAGGTTAAAGCATTTAGGACATTTAGTAAAGTAGGTTTTGAAAAATGTAAGTCTACAGTTCATTTGTTAATCTTTACTGCAATGGCTGGGTTTTCATTCATTCATTCATTTTAAAACATATATCAAAATTAATATAATGAAATAAAACAAAATATCACATCAAAGTTGGATAAGACAAACCGCGAGAACGAAAAAATACAATTGAAGCCACAAGAATCAGAGACCTACTTGTGTGCACTCATAGGTCCCATAAAAATACTAAACTGGAAGCCATAATTATATGTACATGGGGCCAGGTGGAGGTGTTGTGTCTGCTTCAGGGTCTGAGTTCATATGAGTTTTGCTAATGTTGATTTACAGGGCCTTGATTGCTGTGTGTGTGTGTGTGTGTGTGTGTGTGTGTGTGTGTGTGTGTTTCCTTTATCTCTTTTGACTCTTACATTCTTTTCACTTCTTCTTCTGTTAGGTTTCTTGAGATCTGGGAGGAGAAATTTAATGGAGATATCCCATGTAGAAATGAGTGTTCCAAGATCTTTCACTCTGTGCATAATATCTAAGTGTAAGTTTCTAAATTTGTTTTCATCTGGTATAGAAATTTACTCTCTGATAAGTGGATATTAGCCCAAAAGCTTGAAATAGCCAAGATTCAACTCACAGACCACATGAAGCTCATGAAGAAGGAAGACAAAGTGTGGGTTCCTCGGTCCTTCTTAGAAGGAGTAACAAAATACTCAAGAGAGCAAATATGGAGACAAAGTGTGGCAAGAAACTGAAGGAGGAGCTGTCGGGAGACCATTCCACCTGGGTATCCATCCCATGTGCAGTCACCAAAGGTAGACGATGATGTGGATGTCAGGAAGTGCATGCTGACAGGGGCCTGATATAGCTGTCTTTATAGAGGTCTGCCAGAATCTGAAATATTCAGAGGCAGATGCTCACAGCTAACCATTGATCTGATCAAGGGGCTCTCACTGGAGGAGTTAGAGAGAAGACTGAAGGAGCTGAAAGGGTTTGTAGCCCCATGTTACAGGCAGCATTTCATTACATATAATGGTGTTACAGTTAACCTGGTGTTTATGTTTCTCTTTTGGGAGCATGCAGAATATCTTTGTGAACCAAAGATCCTGGAGCATAAAAGTAAACACTCAATATAGGCATCAACTTTATATCTCCATATTTAATGAGTTTGTGTATGTTTTGTCGTCAGCAATGGTACCTTATCAGTTTGTCAAGAACAATTTATAGTCTTGGCGATAGCAAGGGTTGTTTGGTGATTCCTGTGGTTCACTCTGGTAAACTACTGAAATAGAAATAAGCCAATTCCAGTACTAGAAGCTTCATTTGGTCACAAGTATTTCCATTTGATGACAAAAGATTTTCATTTGGGGCTCTGTCTACCCATTATTTGGTGATCTCATTGAAATCCTCTCTTTCTATCTATCTCCATCACTATAGATTATAGATACATTATTATATTATTATTATAGTTATTCCATATAACCCTTCAAATGTTCCTTAATTTTAGTGTCTCTCCATGTATTTTCTCTCATAATCCCTCACACTAATCACCACCATGATCTACAGCTATCTGTTCTTTTGCTAAACACGTTCTATTTGTTCCCTTTAGTTTTTTACTCTATGCCTACCCTCTGTGGTTCTAAGGGTTGTAGCTTAGTTATCATTTATCTATAAGTTTTTTTTTCAATTTTGTACTGTTATAAATAGTGCAGCAGTTGCCACCAGCCCTCAGAGTATCTCCTTCCCCAGCATCTTCCTCTTTTATTTTGGGTATTAAAATAATAAGCTGGCCTTTGGCCCACAGGTCTGCCCCAGATAGACCCTGAGATGGGCAATAGTGTGACAAGGTATAGAGAGCAATGGGGCCCCACAGGAGAGGGTGCAGACACTGTGTGGAGGGGAAAAAAGCACACAAAAAATCACCACTCTTATATTTGTTATTCATAAAGAGTTAAAAGTCTACCAGAAAGGAGTTCATAATAGAGATAAATATGGTTTAATTGGTGGTATACAAATGGATTTGGATATTTGTTGAGATGAGTATTTTAAATAATAAAATAATGTGTTCCTTATTTTGTCTTTATTGTTGAGAATTTCACAGTTTCACAATGAAATATTATTATATATACTTTCAGCCAAAGTTTGTGATATCTTAAACAATGTGGTCATTGTCTTAGGGTTTCCACTTCTGAGAAGAGACATCATGACCAAAGAAACTCTTATCAGGGACAACATTTAATTGGAACTAGTTTACAGGCTCAGAGGTTCAGTCCATTATCATCATGGCAGGAAGAATGGCTGTGTCCAGACAGACTTGGTGATGGAAAAGGAGCTGAGAGCTCTACATCTTGATCCACAGTCAGTCAGGAAAAGAGTCAGCATCTACAGGCAGCTAAGTGGCGGTACCTCATATCTTATAACTTGCATTGTGATTTTCATTTAACAATGCTTGTATTGTAGGTCAACATTACCCATATATTTTAGTTAAATCTCCTGAAAAATTTTTTAATGTTTTTTTCTGAATACATCTTACTTCTCAGTGAGTTCCCATTACCCATAATACATCTCTTTAAAGAGTGTCAGTTTTAGCTTCCTGGTTTTCACTTGTACTCTAAGTTAAACAAACAGAACAAAAAAAAAATGTATCTAGTACCCATGTAAGAAAGAGTATATAATATTTGTCTCTTTATGTTAGAGCTAGATCAGTCAGTATTTGTAGGGTCCATCTTTTGATCTACACATTTCACTTTCCTTAACCTGGGTAAAATAATGTATATACACCTCATATTTTTCTTATGCTTTCATCTGTTGATATAAAAAGTCTAAGTAGATCATATTAGCTGTTGTGAAAAGAAAAAAAACCAAATGGATATGGAAGTCTCCTTTTTGTAGGTCATAAAATCTTCTCTGTATATACCTAGGAATGGCATATATATAGGCAGTTTTATTTGTAATGTTTTGAGAAACTTCCACACTGACTTTAAAAATGGCTGCTGCTGAGAGCAAGGCTGGTACAAACCTTTCCTTGTGGCCCTGATATACAGGGAAGGAATGGGGTGTCATTTCTGAAATCAGGAACACTTATTTTGAGCTTTTAGTCTAACTATAGCTTATAATCCTCCTAACAAAACTTTTTATTCTCCTAAATGGCTTTGGTTATAAGTCCTGATGATTCTGTGTGCTCTGCCTGTGTACACAGGAAATATGCTGTTGCCTTGTACAATACTGTATGATTACCTTTTGCTTACTTTGTTCCAATTTATGATATATTTCTTCTGACTTTTCCCATTTATAACCCTGAAAACTATATACAAGGATGTTGTACTTAATAAATTTGTTTGGAATAATAGACAATTTTTATATGATTTTCCAATGCCAACTTTTTTATTTTCTTTATAGTCTCATTAACTGCCCCACTGCCATACCCGCCCCACATTTCTGTCACTGTTGAAGTAGCTGTTGGTCCATGTTAGCTGCATTGGTTTATAGTCCTACCAAGAGAGCATAAGAGTTTGATTTTCACCAAATCCATGCCAATATTTGCTTTCCTTTTTAAAGTCTGATGATGGCCATTATGAGTGGAGGACATGGAATCTTAAAGTGGTTTGAATCTGCATTTTCTACTAGCAAACTGCTGAACAGGTTCTGAAGTGTTTTCCACTAGTCATTTGTATGTCTTTTCTTAAGGATTTTTTTCAGTTTGTTTATTTTCTTAATATTCAGTGGGAGTTGGAGGAGTTGGTATTTCATGGTTATGTTTTTGCTTTTATCGTTCCATGCATATATCTAGGCACTAATACTCCGCTGAATGAATAGCTGGCAAGGACTTTTTTTTTCTCATTGTAGGGACTATTGACTCACATCACTGTTTCTAGTATGAGGAAGATTTTAATTTCATGAAATACCATTTGTAGATTGTTGTCTTATTCCTATATCATTAAAGCCTCATTTCAAAAGTCTTTATTTGTGCTTATAAGTTAAAACAGATTCTCTATAGTTCCCTTTAGCAGCTTGAGACTATTAGACCTATGTTAAGGTCCATTACCAAGTTGTTTTTACTACCATAGTACTACGGTATAATTTCTAAACACCTATGATTATACTCTATTTTGTTAAAAGATAATCAACTAAAAATATAATGCTACTTAAACCTAGAAATATAAAATGGAAAATGACTTTATCTTTTAAAAAATTAGAATAAAGCAATGAAGTCTATACATGCTGTTCTTGACCAGATTCTTACATTAATATATTTCTTTTATCAAAATGTTTTCTTTAAAAAATTATTTATTTATTTTATGTATATGAGTATACTTTCCTGTCTTTGGACACACCAGAAGTGGGAATTAGATCCCATGGTTGTGAGCCACCATGTGGCTCCTGGGAATTGAACTCAGGACCTCTGGCTGAGCAGTCAGTGCTCTTAATCACTGAGTCATCTCTAGTCCCAAAATGTTGTTTTCTGTTGTCAGTTAACACAAACTCTTTTAAGAACATGAATGGATTTACTGAGATTTTTAGATATTTAATTTGAAACAAAACTAAGAATAATTCTGTCTTGAACCCTAGCTGAAGATAAACACATTCCTGAGTATCTTTAAGTTAATTTCTTCACTTGACAATGAGAAATAACAATTTACTGCTTAATCTAAAGCTAGAATTATATAAATAGATAAAAATAAAAATGAATGAATGTGAACATAGTCCAACTGCAATCCACAGAGCATTTTAGAGTTAGTGCAATATAAACTCTACAGCCAGATGAGCACACACATTCTGTTCTTTTATGATTTGGAAAGGCTTAGTAAATACACCTTGTTTTCTGCTCTACTAGGCCTTCGATAATATGAAGTTCTCACCCAAGAATATTTGTTTCATAGTCTTGTTTTTAAGTATATGAAAAAAATTTACATAGTATTTTAGTTAATCAGTAGCAGAATACCTTTACTTAGATACAGTACTAAATACATTGATTTTATTAATATGTACTTTTTATACTACAGACTCAAAGATGATTATATATATATGTGTGTGTATGCAATGTATACATATATATTATACACAGATGTATAAAATATGCATAAATGTATTTTTAGGTTCATGTATGTTTTAATGTATTTTCTATTTATGAATTTCTATTTTTATAAATTGATTTTGTATATATCAACTACATATATGTGTTTGTGCATAGACCCACTGATGTAGTGTAGAAAGTTACAGTAAAGTGGTAGGGAATTCATATGAAATTGAATATATTTTTAATATATAAGAATGTTTAACACTAAATTCTGAGACACTTTCTCACCTCAAGAGATTAAGAGCCACTTCACTCTTGAGGCTTGTTCTTTTGTTGTGCTAAATACTAGTTGCTCCAAGAGGCCACATGTAGATCCACATGATGCTATGTGATTCTTGTCCCCTCCCCCAAGTTATTCTTGATTGGTGAATAAACATGTTGACAGCCAATAGCTGGGCAGAAGAGACATAGACAGTGTTTATGGTTTCCAGGCTTAGAGAACAACAAGGTGGAAAAAAAATTGAAGATAGAAGAAGGTGCCATAGGGTTCATGTCTTAAAACAATATCCATCTGGGTTGGCCGTTTGGAGTTAAGTGAAGGCCAGAAGGAACATGAGAAATTACATAATGATACTATTGGCTGGAAAATATACATGGCTAGAGCTTATTATAAATATGAAGTTTGTATGTCTTTTATCCAGACACTAAATGGTCAAAGGTAAGGCAGAATCCTCAGATTGATTTAATTATTTCTGGACTACATCACAAATTTATTAATTTTATAGGTAAATTTATGAAAATAAGAGCAGAGAGTAACTTAATAAATTATAAAAAATATGATCAATTTTGCACTAAGATCTGTGCAAAAGTTAAAAATATCTTTTAAAGTTTATTGTTAATAATTATAATAAGAATTTTAGTGGTCCAATAATGTAAGTTTTATCAGAATATTTTTTAAAAAGAAATTGAGGACTTTTAGGCACAGGTAAATTAATTATCAGTTTTATAATATTAGATGGCAGATTCACATTTAAAAATATATCTGTGTAATTCCACAGAATTTAGTGATGTAAGCCAATTGAAACTAACTTAAACTACCTGTTACATGGAGATCTGAGTCAGATTCTAGTGTATTTCTACAGCTCTATGTGATTTGCAAGTCTCAAACATGTTTATAAAGGTAATTGTTTCATAAAACGTCATGGTTTAAAAACTATGTTACCAATAACAAAGACTTGTTTGGGAACAATACAAGAATTTTAAGTTACTTACTGTGTTATTTTTTTTTCTGTAAGTTGAAAATTCCTGACAACGTAGTTTTATATGTTTTTCTAATTCATCGTATATGCCTGCATAAGTGTGCTCAGCATTTCTGAAAATTATTAAGTTGATTTAGTTATGGAACAAGCCTTTATTCGTTTTTTAAACTCAGAAATAATAAACACATAAACTTAAATGAACAGTGTTTGAAATCTAAATTTTATATACTATTTCAATACACTTGCAAAACAAAAGTGTTTTTTCTTATAAGGTATATAAATAAATATTTATTCATTTCTACCTATATTCCTACATTTATTTTAAAAAAGCATTATTACTTAACATTCACTGCAACTTTTATTTTGAAGGAATAAAGTACTTTTTAAAAATTTAATTTAAAAACACCAAATATTTAAATGAATATGTTATATAGCATCTTAAAACATATTTTTTATTCTTGTTTTCAAGATATAACTTCTTTAGGGAAGTAGATTTTACCAAAAATTTTTAGCATAATTTCAAGTCTTTGGTTTCAACTGCAATGTAGCTAGTTTTAAGTTAATCAGTTTACATTCAGGTAGAAAAGAAAAATCAATAACTTAAATAATTACTGCACAATCTCAAACGTCTTCATGATTAGATTTCACTTACTTATATTTCATGTTTATGAGAATTTGCCTATATTAGTCAGGGTTCTCTAGAGGAAATATATATATATATATATATATATATATATATATATATATATGTGTGTGTGTGTGTGTGTGTGTGTGTGTGTGTGTGTGTGTGTGTTGTATAAATATTTTTATGAATCCCAATGAGGCATTACTATCCACCTCAATGATTTATGTTCCCAAATGAAAGGCATTCACAGGCTTTATATTTTAATATGCCTTGTGCAGCACAACAGTTGGGCAACTGCCTAAGCTCCATGGTGTTAGAATCCACTTTCCCACAGATAACTCTGGGTTACTACTTATTAATTTCTATGTTCCATCTTGGTTACTCTTTACCCAATTGAGCAGCCCTCTGGGGTATGTTCTTTTGGTCTTTTTACATGACAGCTTTCCTTCTCCCTTCTGCACCTTCTTCTTCCATGGTGTCTCTGTTCTCCTCTTCTTCTTCCTTGTGGTCTAGCACTGGAAACCTAAATCCTGTCCCAAGTTATTGGCTGCTGACATCTTTACTAGTCAATCAGAATTAACTGCAGCAGGTTCCCAGAAGCTACATACAGACTCCAGATCTTGGGGACCAGGACTTAGCATTATAATAAACAGCAAAAAACAAAACTGTGCCCTTCCCCCAGCCTTGAATAGCCCTGAAAGACCTTGTTTACCACAATAGACCAAATAATAAGACCTAGGTGGAGTTTTCTACCTTGGCTGCACATACAGCTTACCACAGAAACTTAGATGAATAACTGCCAGCTGAGCTTGCCTTGAGACATCTCCAGCTGTGACAAAAGACAGGCTCCTCCAACCATCTCTGGCAGTGGCCAAGAATGGGTTCCCCATTCATCTCTGGCTGAAACAGGAAGAAGTTCTTGGTGGGGCTTTTCCTTTAAATTGAGAGTTGAACATTAAACTTTGAGCCTTAGTCAGAAAACTTTGTCTTGGCTTCATTTCCCCTTACCCTCCATCTCTTTATTTCCAGCTCCCCTTTCAGATAAACCTAGTTGATTCATGGCTGCAGGTGGCTACAGGTGGTGCCCGCACAAGGAACCTGAAACTGGGGGACTAGCTGAGAAATGCTGTCTTAGATGGAGCTCCATGGAAAATGGAAAAAGAGTATCCCACGCACTTGGTAAGCAATGAACAGCATTGATGCTAGCACTAGTTATTTTTTGGAGACTGTGTTTACAGGAAGTGTGTTTAAGGGGATACAGCCTAGGTTGAATAGGTGTTGACCCAATGCTGGAACTCACCTAGGAGGTGACAGCAAACTTGGGACAGAAGAAGTTCAAATAGGCATTCGCCCGCATCCTAAGAGCTGCTACAGGAGAGAGGAACAAGGTTAGAAGGAATTGGAAAACTAAAAAAGCTGAGGAGTAACTATCAAAAGCTACCACTACACCTCCTAAAGAAAGATATGAAGATTTAGATCTTGAATATGAGAGAAAGGATTTCAGAAAAGCAGTTGTTTTCTCTCTGGGCTGTATCAGCAAAAAGAAGAAGAAGAAGAAGAAGAAGAAGAAGAAGAAGAAGAAGAAGAAGAAGAAAAGAAGAAGAAGAAGAAGAAAAGAAGAAGAAGAAGAAAAGAAGAAGAAAGAAGAAGAAGAAGAAGAAGAAGAAGAAGAAGAAGAAGAAGAAGAAGAAGAAGAAGAAGAAGAAGAAGAAGAAGAAGAAGAAGAAGGCTATTTCAGAGCTCTCCTAGGAACAGGAGAAAATTCAGGAGATGTCCTGCATTTTTCTCTGGCTTCTACAGGAGAAATCCTTAGTACTGCTTTCTTTCTCTATTGTCTGTTCTTGGTGAGCCAGTGAACATGTGTGTCAATTGTTTGTTTTTGTTTCATTATTTGAATGATTGTTGTTCTATGTTTCATGTTCAAAAGAAAAATGGTTAAAACTTCTAGGTATCAACCCTTGATTTAGTTTAACTTTGTTTTAAAGGCAGTCTTAATGTGCACAGCAGAAGCTGATAAGTTACACTGCACTGTAACCAGGGTTCCACCTCAGCTGGAGAATCCTTTCCAGGAACTGATTGGTTGCATAAGCTGCTTTTAAAGAGACCAGCAGCTTTTTAGCTTCTATGTTAAGGAAGCTGAGATTTGTTTTTCCTGGAAAATCTCTGTATCAAGGTGCTTTTCTCTTGAAATTACAGCTAGAACAAGCAAGAAAATTTTGTTTAGTCTAAATATATAAGATGTGAAGCCATTTCATTTTTGTTTCTGATTGGTTTTAAAGATATAAATATGTTCTGCATGTCTTGGTTATAGAATATTGGCCTATAAGTTATTAAGTATGATTAAAAATTTGCAACCTTGGTAACAGAAAGTTGGCTTAAACCTGGTAACTCATGGTTGGAGTTATTCAGAAACCAGATATATAAAAGATTTAAAACAATGTCTCTCTAATGAGATTCTAAAAGCTGCACTATCATGCATTCATATATAAGAAATGGCACCCAAACTTTGTAACAGAAAAGTAATCCACTTGGTGTTGATTATAGAGAAAATGGATAGTTTACATTGTTAAAAATTGGTTTTATTTCCCAAAATTATGGTTATACTATAATATTGCAGAAGAAAGTTAAAAATATAGTTAAACTGCCACTATTCTATTGGCTACAGTTGGCAGTTCAATCATGAGTTTGGGATTTTTTGACTCAACTATGTTTATGACTGATGAGAGGACAGAGTAGGTAGAGGTGAATAAAAGTGTTAAACAGCTGTGGCACAGGACAGTCCTGCAGGAGAGATCATCTTTGGGCCAGGCCTCAGGAAATAGGCCAAGATTAAGAATATTTACATTTGAACTAAGACAATGCACAGAGTGGGCTCAGCAGAAGCTTGGATGATAGATATTTCTTTTGTCTTGGTCATCCTGAAGAGCCCCTATAAAGATGTTTTCCAAATTTTGTTTATTGTCTTGACTGTCTCTTGTGGGGAAGGGGTCAGCCTCAGACCCAAAGACATTCACAACAGACAGTTTATGGGCCAGGAGTTATAGATAATGATTATGCTGGAGAAATTAAAATTATACCTGCTTCCCACTATGGCATTATAGCTGTGCCTGCTAACAAAAGAATTGCTCTAAGAGTAAGAAAGGACAAGATTGGCTCTCAACTTGGTCTTTATCTGACACTCTCACTCAGCTACAAGAAATTGGTTTTTCAATTTATCCAAAACAAAGTCCAAACTTAAGATTTATAAAACTAATTGGGCATTGCAGCCTGACTTGCCTATTCCAGCTGCCAGTCCAGGAAATGCATATAAAATTATTATAGGTCTACAAGATTGTTTTTAGACCATTCCTTTACATCCTGGTAAAAGTGAGATGTTTACATTCAGTGAATTTGCTTATAATTTTTGAAATCCCATGAAGCCATATCACTAGAAAGTTTTGCCTCAAAGAATGGTTAATAGCCCTAATATATATATATATATATATATATATATATATATATATATATATATATGCCTTGTTGTTGCTTTAATACAAGTAGAGTTTGAATTTTTCAGTGTATATTATTCATGGTATAATATTTTATTAGCTGATCTCTCAGGAGTTTTTCTGCAAGCCTTTGCTCTCAAAAATGAGCTTTTAAAATTTAGGAGTGCTTGTTGCTCCAGGAAAGATTGAAAGTCAGTATTTTTTCAATATTTGGGACCTCAGATATATCCTAAGCAGATTGTGGCAAAAAAAAAAAAAAAAAAATCCAATAAGAGTGGATAGTTGGGGCTGGAGAGATAGCTCAGCTGTTAAAGGCTAGGCTCACAACAAAAAATATAAGACTTCAATTCCCAGCAACCACATAGTGGCTCACAACCATCTATAATGGGATCTAGTGCCCTCTTCTGGCTTGCAGGTGTGCATGCAAAAAAATGGTTTAATGATTTTCAAAAGTTGTTAGGAGATATTAATTGCCTAAAAACTCATCTTAAGCTTACCATAGGAGAACTTGAACTTCTGTTTGATATTCTCAAGGGAGATACAAGTCCTAATTCCTCTCGACAATTAACTAACGAAAGAAAAATAGCTTTTCAGAAAACAGAAGAAGCTGTTAGTTATCAACAGATAAATTATATAGACTATGATCAATTGTTGGCTCTTTGCAACATTGCTACTCATGTGCTCACAGCTGCCCTTTGGGGGGGGACATTAATGTGAATTCATCTTTCTTCATCTACAAGTAAAGTTTGTACATCCTATCATGAAACTGTTACTGTGTTAATTCAGAATTGTAAGATAGAATCCTGAAAGTATTTTGGAAGGAATGTTTATTCCTTATTCCAAACAGCAATTAAATTGATTATTGAAGAATAATGATATTTGGCATATTACATGGCAAAATTTTTAGGCAAATTTGATAATCATTATTCAAAAGACAAGTTGTTAAGTTTTCCTCTATGCATGGTTTTATATTTTCTGTAAATTTACTACGCATGCAGCTCATAGAAAAGATGTTTACTGTATTTACAGAAAACACATCTAATGAGAAGGTAGTATATATAATTGGATCACATGTTCATTTTCTTGAGTTTCCCCTGCTTCAACACAAATAATTGAATTATGTGCTGTAGCCACAGTTTGAAATGCTAATATAATCAAGCTTTCAATTTGTATACTCATAGCCAGTATATGGCTCATGGTTAATAATTGCTTAAAATTGTTCCTTATTTAGATATTGGTAATTCTCAAATTTTACAGGTATTTATACAAATACAGCTTAATTTAAGAAATGTGTATTGTTCCTTAAATTTATAAGGCATTTGAGAGCTCATTGGATTGCCTGGACCCCATTGCAATGCCACAAAATGCAGATTCATATACCAGGTATATTATAGATCTTATATAAACAACTGGCCATACAATCTTATTCTTTACATCATCAAAATAGTAATAGCTTGAGACAATAATTTGGCATTTCTAGAACGTGTGCAAGTCAAATTGCAAAAACTTGTTCTCAGTGTCCTCAACTTTTTCATAATGGTGTTAAGCCTTGAGGACTTATACATAATCAATTATAGTAAATGGATGTTACTCATTTTTGATTTGGGAAAATTGAAAACTTGAAATATGTACATATGACTTGACACCTTTCAGGCTTTTTAGTTGCAACTGCTTTAACAAGAGAAGCAACTAAAAATGTAATTAGTTATTACCTACATTATTTTTCTATGTTTGGTGTTCCATATCATATTTGAGACAATGGAACTGGCTATTGCAGTCAAATATTTGAGATGTCATGTTGACAATTTAATAATACTCATATTACCAAGATTCCTTATTATCCTCAAGTACGAGGAATTGTGAAATAGATATTACAGAACTTTAAAATAATAGCTTCATAACTCTCTGCGTGTGGGAGGAACACCTACTGGTGCTTCTGCCCTGGTTTTTTGAAGGAACTCTGAAAAATTGGCTCTTAAAAAACTAAACAGGGGGAAGTATACCCTCCAAGGTTACCCAAAGCACACCTTACTTTTGTCTTATTTATTTTAATTTTTTTGAAAACTGATGCTAAAGGTCAGTCTGCAGAGGATTACCACTGGCATCCAGTCACTTCCAGCTCATTTGCCAGGATCAAATGGAGAGACCGCCTAACTGATATATGGAATGGTCCTAACCCTGTTTTAATTTGGGGCCATGGTTCTGTTTGTCTTTTCAGAAAAAGAAAATGGAACCCGATTGCTGCCTGAAAGATTGGTCTGTCAAGTGGACACAGAGCTTGAGCCTAATGATTATGATTCTAATGATGAAGATGGCTCAAAATCCTTATCCTCCAACTGATTTAACATGACATATAGCCTCCACTCTTACTGGAAAGTAAGTGTTTTTTACTATTACTTAAAGTCACCTACTATATACCTGGTGGCCAGCCTTTGTGTCTGATCCCTGACAATCAGCAGCTGGATTAGATATGAGAACATTCACACTTACAACTTTATTTTCTACACTGCTTGGATAATCCTGTTGCTTTTAACCTTTGAACCTTGTATCTCAAACAGAAGCAACTTTACATGTAGATGTTGATGCTCAACACCTTCTTTGAAGTAGGATGGGGATACTGCCAGGAGTAGACATGTCTCCTTTTCAAAAGATCTATTAAAAATTAAATGATTTTAAATGCCATATTCTTTGGATTTCTGATGCTTCTGAAGAATGTCTATCTGTATATAGTATAATGAAATAGCTAAACATTGATTACCCTTAGATATTTACTCTTTGAATAATCTTGAAAAGACTTTATTGTAATTAAATCAGAATCGAACATGACCACAAGTTTAGAATCTATTAAACTGCATTACTCAATCATCCTAAACAAGTTGCAATAGCAGCTATTAGAAGAATGATGTCTAAGCCTTTTGTTCTTCAATGAGTTGCATAGGTCCAATGCTAATCTAAGAGTAACAAAATTAAGTTTAAATTTTGTATCAATATAACACACATTTATACCAATAAAAACCTTAAACCTGTATCAGTATATAAATTCTGTACCAATGTAAGAAAATATAATGTCAATTCTGGATCAAAATAAAGTTTTCTGCCAATGTAAGATTGTGGCTATGAAATGCTTTATTTAAGAATAATATTTAATAATTCTTCCCTATTTATTTAGGCTTTATAATATTACTCTATTCCATTTTTTTTTCTTTTCAAACTCCTTCCCTTTACCTAAGAATGAAGATAGAGAAGAGTAAAGCAAAGATAGAAATCCCAGAGTCTAAGGTTTTAATTTAGTTTCCTGCCTGTCCAAAATTACAATTATTTCCAAATTATGCATGAAAATGACAAGATACCTATAATTTATAAAATAAGCAAATCCAGTGAGCCAAACTTAAGGGATTGTGATGACAATTTTTCATGACTGCTTTCTGGTCAGTTGGGTCCTAGAATTTCCTTGATTTTCTTTTCTTTTCTTTCTTTTTTTTTTAAGGTGTAGGTAGGGCTAAGAAAATTAGAAAAAAAAGGGCTAGCTGTAGTATTTTTTTGTCCAATCACTGTTTGCTGAGAAAGTTCAGGGATTAACTAAAGTCTTTACTGGAACCATCTGAAAGGCTTGATGAACAGAAGTCATCAGGGATAAGCAGCCATTCCTAAAGCTGTTCTGAAAGCAAGTCTCTGGAAACAGCATCAGGTGAGATAGGATCAGGCAGGGAGCTAGAACAGCAAGAAATTTCAGCATCCCTAAGTGTGAATCTCATCAGAACTGTATTTTTGATGATTCAATATGCAATATATGAATCTTACAACAATATTTTTAGTGCTATGAAGATATTTGTATGGTGAACATCATTGGTATAAAGAAGGCCCCAATAAGTTAGAAGAATTCTCAACTTCTTTTCACTAGTCTAAAAATTAAGAACACATGCCAGGTTTCTAGTATGAAAAGGTGAACACTGATCAACTCTGTCTTTGCTTTGCTAGTACATATGCCACTAATATGACAATACTTTCAATGAGGAAGGAATCAAAATGCCCTTATATTTGTACATCTAAAGATAATTTCTAAATATTATATTGATAACAAATGAGCTATGAGAACACAAGTGGAAATTAAAACTTCTTTTCTTTTACCTTTGAGTCTTGGCAATTGAACTCAAGGTTTCTGGCTTGAATGCAGGTATCTTCCTTGATGACCTCACCAAAGCATATGTGGTATACTTGAGGAAATATAACTTTTTTTGTTCTACTGAAATAGTGTGGTTAGGGTGGCTGGGACACAGGGGTTTCCTGTAGGCAGGAAGTTAGGCATGGTGGCTGTGGCTACAACAGCTCATTAAAGGTCTTCTCCACAGTTCCTCATGGCATGGCACCAATGACACAAGAAAGTTCTTGGGTTTCCAAAACAGCTTTATTGACATGACGGATGATGGTTGAATCTGGATGTGCACACCCCCCGCCCCCCATGAAACTCAGGGAAGACCTGAGTTAAATAAGGAAGGAGCGAGGAGGGAGGGGCTGGGGAAGAATGTTTAATTGGCTGCTCCCTCTGGCCTTTAGACATCTCATTAGTATGTAAATCTCTCTAGGGCCTGAGGCCTGTAGTCATGCCCTCTACCTGTGCTCTTTGGGTGGGGCTGCATTGCCCTGAATGGTGACTGAACAGTGCAGGTCAATGGAGTTCCACACCATGTTCTGAGCCTGGATTCTGGGAGTGTGGTGGAAGAGATACACATCCCTTACAGGCAATGTATACCAGTTGGGTCTCTGGGCTTTCCAGCCAGTGTTTCTACCATAACCAGCCATCATATCATGGTCCTACAAAATCATGGACACAAATAATCAGAGTTTTATCTAAACTCATAGAATATTTAGCACCCAGAGTTAACTAGTGTACATAATATACAGTAGCTAACAATAATGCATCCATATGGCTTCACTAATTGTAACAAGTTATTACTATGGAGATTACTAAGTTATTACTAACGAGATTAACAATGGAAGGGGGCTTAGCAAATGTGGGGAGATACACATTATATGAGAAAACCCATACATTTCATTCTGTATAGAGCATAAAATTCTTCTAAAAAATAAAGTTTACTAGTTTGCAGTACAAATTGAACTCATGTTCATATCACAATGCAAGTCCTAGCAATACCTGATTTTATATTCATATCTATAATTTCAGAAATTATATTACAAAGGTATCAACATAAAGTTGTGTTCCTAATACTTCAAATTAATCATATTTATTGAATGCAATTAAATCAAGTATAGAAATCTTAAAAACCATTCTTTTATTTACTGTTTCTATATGGTTTACTTAATATGATATTTTGTTGCCATAATAAAACAGAGGAACCAAACTAATTTCAATTCATATCAAGAATTTCACATAAGTCCTAGAGAAATCATTTATTTTCCAAAATTTGGTCTCATGACATTCCAACTGAAGAGATATTAGATATCAGTGAGTTAGTTCTCAGTAAAACATTACTGAAAATATTACAACTTCAGTTTTCCAAAGACAAGGCCCATTTCACTTTGCATTAGAAGGGTACTAGTGTGTCACAAAAGATCCATTGGGTTATGAGAAGTGATTGAAATGTTTTCCCTCCTGACTTCTTATGAATCTATCCAGCGAAAACCAGGTCATGTGCACCTTGCAAAGGAACTAGATTATTCTACAGAAAACAAAGCAGAAACATCAGTACTTTGTAGTATTTGATTTTCACAAGCTAATGGGTTTTTTTTCAGAACTTTATTTCTGAAAACTAAATAAGCACATCTTCTTGAAGTTAAAGATTTGTGCCAATCAGAATTTTAATATTGCAAAATGCAATATTTTCTTAAATTTCTAGTCATATCATTTGAATAGGTATTCATCAGTTATATGGAATTTATCAGTTTAAATAAGGTGCTCTGCCTCATTTTAGAGTATTACTTTTTTAATTATTTGTACCAAAAGCCTCATTTTATATATGTATACATACTTTTAATTTTACCATGAATTACTCATGAAAGATTGTCAAATCTACCTGTCTTGTTACATACACACGGATATATATATATATATATATATATATATATATATATATATCCGTGTGTGTGTGAGTGTTAAAAGCACTATTAGTCAATTGTATGCTCCTTTAACAAGTGGCATTTTGTGAAGAATTACAACCACAAAATTCAAAAACATATTAAAATGGAGAGATTTGAGCTGTATTTTTAGGCCTTGGTAGTTCTGTTTCCTACTTTCTTTCCTTCCTAGCCCTAGATTTTCATGTTCTTGATCTGCATTGTCATCTTTCTTGACACTTTTGCCAGACATGTTTTGTGCAGATTAAACTCAGTACTTCATAAATGAGATAAATAATTAATTTTTCAGGAGTAGCCTTTATCAAGTATTGAATTATAGTTGTTCTAATGTGATTTTAGTCACTGGTTAAATTATTATCTCACCTATTTTTCTATTGTTGTGATAAGACATGGTGACAAAAGCAATCTACAGAAGGAATATGTTAATTGGGTTTTATGATGCAGAGGGTGAGTACATAAACATCATGATAGAGAACATAGATCTGGCAGATGGCATTGTGCTAGAGCAATAGCTAAAATTTTACATATTGATCTGCAATCACAAGATAAAAAAAGGTAAGTGGAAATAGCACAAGACTTTTGAAACCTAAATATCCACTCTGAATAACATGCTTTCTCTAATAAGATTATACTTCACAATTATTTTCAATTATTTCAATGAACTATGGACTAAGAAATTAAATATATGAGCCTACGTGAGCTAAACAAACCACCAGAGTAGCCATATTTACTGTGAATGTATCCTTGTTTTATTAAAAGGGATCCCATCACTGGTTTTCATTACACTATTTAATTTGTCTTTATGAAACACAAACAAAAACAAAGACAAAGCAAAACAAAACAAAAAATTTTTAAACACATGTCTGAAATTTATGTTATTGTTGACCTGGGGTATTCTATCTGATTCATTCTTCCATGAACTTGCCAAGACTATAGATATGTCTATATTTAGGATCCTGAGGCCCAACCTACTTTGTGCACATAAGATACATGACTAAGAAAGCAAGTCCCCTGCCCTATCTCATTTTGAAAACAAACAGTATGAAAAGTGAAGGCAGTATTTCTTTCAAATATTTCCATTATAAATTTTTCCAATGAAAATTATATATGAAGAACAAGACACAGAATTTAAAACAAAAGTCACAGCATTCATTAAAAAATTATAAAAGTTTAAAAGGTGACACAAAGGAATTGAATCTATGAGGACTGCCAAGAAAACACAAATATAAGAATAATGAAAATCACTAAGACAATCCAGTATTTGAAAGCGGAATTCAGTAAAGATACAGAAACTTTGAAGAGAACTTAAAAGAACATGATATTGAAAAACACAATAAATGAACTTGAAAATTCAAGGTAATTGATATAGAATTAACCAAAGTGAAAGCAGGATATTGATATTCAAAAATAAGCTAGATGAGACAGCAAAGAACAGAAATTGAAATGCACAACAAAAGAACAATCACAATATATGTGACATCATGTAAATGCCAAATTCAATTATAGGAAACAAAATCAAATGACAATAAAATAAGAACAGATCTTCAAGATAATAGAAGAAAAATTTTACAAAATAAATAAAGACACCAAAAAAAAAACAATGCCAAAAATTAATAACTCCCTAGAATGTTGTAGTTAAACCACTAAGCATATAATAAAAAAAGGGGTCATGAGATTCAAGAGACTACAACAACTACTACTATAAGTCACATATACAGTAAGCCCATCAGCATAACCTTTGACTTCTCAATGGAGACACTGAAACACAGAAGAACCTGGCACACTTCATTCTATGTCTCAGAAGAACACAGCTAACTTTAAGTGATGAACTTAGCAAAACTCTATGAGATATTAGAAGAAGAAGAAGAAGAAGAAGAAGAAGAAGAAGAAGAAGAAGAAGAAGAAGAAGAAGAAGAAGAAGAAGAAGAAGAAGAAGAAAAAGAAAACAGGAGGAGGAGAGGAGGATGAGGAGGAGGAGGAGGAGGAGGAGGAGGAGGAGGAGGAGGAGGAGGAGGGAACCTTCCATGATACAAACTTCATAAAAATTTATATCCAATTGATGAACCTAAAGAAAATATAGAAAATATTATTTTGGAGAGAAGAGTGAAACAAGGGTAGAAGAGAGACCATGGGGAAAAATTGAAGATGTAATAAAATATATTACTACTGAGAACATAACAACAAAAAGAAACACAACAGTGGCTATAACCAGCACACTTCTTTCAATAATAATTTAAAAATTAAAATCCTTGATTGTTTAATCAAAACACAAAGGATAACATCAGGACAAGGACAAGAGGAGGGCAGAAAGAGATCTGAAGGCAGAAGCTAAGACAGAGACCATGGAGAAATGCTAGCTTGATGAATATGACTTGCTCAGCTTCTCCTTTAAAAAAAAAAAAAAAAAAAGAACCCAGGACCATCAGCTTAGGTGTGGTATCACCCACAATAGGCTGGACTATCATTGATCAATCACTAATTAGGAAGATGCCTTACAGGCTTACTGGCAGCTCCATTTATAGAGTCACTTTATTGTTTATATTTCACTCCTCTCATAAGAACACAGACTATTACTGTGTCCAGTTGACATAAGATAAACCAGGATAGTAACTTATCACTCTCTAATTGTATTTAAGAACCACTCAACAACAGGGCAATCATGCTTATTACTGGAAGTCCAGACAATTACCTGAGTCTACTGCGTAATACAGTTTGGAAGAGATTGCACTTTACTAAACTAATCTCAGACCTAATTGAATTCTAAATATTTGTATTTCTATCCTCAGATAAGTGGATACTTCATCCAAAGAACATTCTCATTTCAATGAAGACCACTAAAGAAGATAAAAGAAATCAAAATATTTAGAGAGATTATCAGTTGCAGCTGATAAATGTAAATCATTATGTCTATTCCTAAATATTAAGAATCAGTGAAAGACGGGATAAAGATATTGCAAGGACACAAGAACAGAAAATGTTCTATAAGACTTGGTCACCTAGAAATCACAACAAAATCAATGGAAAGTCCACATAAACGTGGAAACTGAACAATGCTCTACTCAAAGATAGGTCAAGAAAAAAATAAAGAAATTAAAGACTTTTTAGAATTTAATAAAAATGAAGGCACATCATACCAAAACTTGTGGGACACAATAAAAGCAGGGATAAGAGAAAAACTCATAGCTCTCAGTGCGTACAAAAAGAAACTGGTGAGATTATACACTAGAAGTTTGACAGCACACCTAAAATCTCTAGAACTAAAAGAAGCAAATACATCCAAGAGGAGTATATGGCAGGAAATAATCAAATTGAGGGCTGAAATCAAACATGTAGAAACAAAAAGAACTATACAAAGTATCAGCAAAACCAGGAACTTGTTCTTTGAGAAAACTAATAAGATAGATAAACCCTTAGCTAAACTAATCAGAGGGCCCAGCGACAGTATCCAAATTAATAAAATCAGAACTGGGAAGGGAGACATAAAAACAGAAACTGAGGAAATTCAAAATATCATCAGATACTACTACAAAATCCTATACGTAAAAAAACCTGCAAAATCTAGATGAAATTGACAATTTTCTTTCTTTTCTTTTTTTTTTTTTTTTTTTTTTTTTTTTTCGAGACAGGGTTGGTTTCTCTGTATAGCCTTGGCTGTCCTGGAACTCACTCTGTAGACCAGGCTGGCCTCAAACTCAGAAATCCACCTGCCTCTGCCTCCTAAGTGCTGGGATTAAAGGCATGCACCACCACTTCCCGGCGAAATTGACAATTTTCTAAACAGATACCAGATACTAAAGTTAAATCAGGATCAAATAAACCATCTAAATAGTCCCATAACCCCTAAAGAAAGAGTAGCAGTCATTAAAACTCTCCCAACCAATAAAGACTCAGGAGCAGATTGTTTTAATGCAGAATTCTATCAAACCTTCAAAGAAGACCTAATACCAGTTCTCTTCAAACTATTCCAAAAATAGAAACAGAAGAACCATTACCCAATTTATTCTATGAAGCCCCAATTACAATCATACCTAAAACACAAAGACCTAACAAAAAAGAAAAATTCAGACCAATCTCCCTTATAAATATCGATGCAATAATACTCAATGAAATTCTCACAAACTGAATTAAAGAACACAACAAAACAATCATCCATCATGATGAAATATGCTTTATCCTAGGAATTCAGGGATGGTTCAATATTCAGAAATCCATCAACATAATCCACTATATAAACAAACTGAAAGAAAAAAACATGATCATCTCACTAGATGTCAAAGCATTTGACAAAATTCAACACCTCTTCATTGTAAAAGTCTTGAAAAGAACAGGAATTCAAGGCCCATACCTAAAATAGTAAAGGCTTTGGTTCTTTTTAGAAGGAGTAACAAAATACTCAAGGGAGCAAATATGGAGACACAGTGTGGAGCAGAGAGTGAAGAAGGGGCCTTCTAGAGATTGCTTCACCTGAGGATACATCCCATATGTAGTCACCAAATGCAGACACTGTTGTGTATGTTGTGGACTTGCATGCTGACATGAGCCTGATCTAGCTGTCTCCTGAGAGGCTCTGCAGGAGCCTGACATATACAGAGTTGGATGCTCACAGCTAATCACTGGACTGACTGCAGGGTTCCCACTGAAGGAGTTAGAGAAAACAGAAGCAATTTGTGGCCCCAAAGGGAGAGCAACAATACCAACCAACTAGAGCTCCCAGGGTCTAATCTGCCAGCCTGGGAACACACATGGAGAGACCCATGACTTCAGTCTGGGGTGGCTGGACTTGTTGGGCATTGAAGGGAAAGGAGGCCCTTGGTTCTGTGAAGGTTCTTGATGCCCCAATGTGGGGGAAATTGAGGGCAGGAAGGTGGGAGTGGGTAGATGGGTTGGGCATACTCCCATGGAAGCAGGAGAAAGGGCATGGAATAGGGGGTTTCTGTGTGGGAGATGGGGAAAGGGAATAATGTCCGAAATGTAAATAAATAAGATATACAATTTAAGAACAAAGAAATATATGTGAAGATATGCTTAACCTATAAAATCTCATTAACATGGCTGCATAAACAAATCCTGAATAACAGCTACATTTGTGAAAAAGAAACGTGGAATGAGCAAAGAGAGTGTGGTATCAACCTTAGACAAAAAACTATGGAGAATGCTGAAAACAGGAGAAATTCTTTTCACCAGAAAACCAGAGAAGAGGCTTCCCCTAAATTATTATATAATACCATAACATCAGCCTTGAGATTATATATATATATATATGTAACATTATGTAGACTAAGCATATGTGTGTGTTTTTTTTGTGTTTGTGTGCTTGTGTGTATGTACTAAAAGATTTGGGCTATATATTTGAGAGACACCAAGGAGTGCATGTGACATGTTGATGGGAGGAAGGGGAACGTGAGTGGGACACAATTATAATTTTATAAATAAAACATATTTAGAGTTTTTCACTTTTTGTACCATTAATCTTATTTAAAAATCAGCTGCTGTTTTACAAACGGTATCTTTTATTTAGTTTTGTAATTATCTTAATTCTGATTTATTCAATAAGTGTTTCACGTATCTTTCCCTATATGAACTTCTATAAAACTTTATTTATAATAATGTGGGTTTGCAAAAAAAAACTAAGCTAGTAAAGTGTACTTTATACTTTCACATATCACTGACCTTTGTCATTTTCTTCTATGTCATCACCCTACAGATTGGATCAGTGCTGTTATAGTACTAATTCTCTTTAACTATAATTTTGAATGTAGGCATTTTAAAGTAAAAAGTGACTCAGTACATTGTATACTTTCTCTAATCAAAATAGAAGATGGCTTAATTTTTTTCTTTTATGTTTTCTGAATAAATATACACATATTAAATTTTAGCAAATAAAGAACTATAATAAGTATATATGCTTTAATAATATTCTGATTATCAATAAATAATTACTGATAACATTGAAAACAATATTTAAAAAAGAAAACTTCATGCAGGCATTTTATGATCAGTAAGTTTTATGCTCATTAAAACTTTCTTCAATATAGTACTTGTAATATATCACTTGTGTATTTTCCTATTTAAGCCAGTTTTATTTTGCTTTAGTAAATATTTAAGTTTTGTTTAGAATGTTAAAATAAAATGTAATCTAAACATAGTATATTAAGAATTTCAAAATGTCTTCTTAAGCTATAAATGATTTAATTGCAATTAAAAATATATTTACTAGAGGAAAGAAAAATAATTTACCTAATTATATAGGGAAAAACCTATGCATTGCCAAATATAAGTATTTTTAACAACAGAATTTATCAAGATAATGAGCTGTAGGCAGTATGTTTTAAGGTATAACTTCCAACTCATTTTGGAATGTAATTGTTCTTCTTGAATAATGTAAACTTTATCCTGAAATAGGGTTGCCAAATAGCTAAGTTGTGAGACTCTTAAATCAAGAGTGAAGTCGCAGTGCTATGCATCATAAAACATATTGACATCTACTTGCATTGAAATAATCATATTCCTTTAAAACACCACATCATGACACATTTTTATTGAGCTACTGTAAAATATATTTTAACCATATGAAATATATAAAAGTAATCTTCTGAGCATAGCTAGATATCGTTATCAAAATTAAAATGCATATTTTGTGATTTTTATTTTATAATGTAATAAGCACCAAAATCATGTAATGAAAAGCAAATGCCTGGGGCACAAGAAGAGTGAAGTTTGGTTTTCTTACCACATGTATTTTCAGTAACTTTCCTCTGAAGTATTGAAATATACCTTTGGAGAGTTTGTATGTAATTTGGGTGCTATGTATTTTGTGACTTTAAACCAAACCAAATGTTTATTTTCATTTTGGGGTCATACATACAAAAAGGGGGGCATACAAAGAAAATAGTTGTTTATAGAAAATACACAGAAGCTCTTCTCACTGATTTCAGGATAAGTTTCTTTAATCTAGTTTCTAAATGTAAACTTCATATTATAAAGTCCAAAATGATAGCAATAATGAGCAAAAAGTTCTGGTGAATTCTGACAGACTTGTCAGTACAATGTCAAGTTTGTTACCAAGATTACTAGTATCACAGGAACATATTCATTATCCAATTATGTCAAATATTTTGTCATATGCATCATAATTATGCTGCTTTTTCTAAGAAACAACAAATTTCAAAAAATATTAACACAGTAGTATTAACACAAAAACCATTCCTCATGTCTAGATTAATAAATACATAATACCTCATAAGAATTGGTCCTTATGAAGCTTACAACTTCACAAGGACGTTTGTTTCTACCCATATAATAAACTGATTATGTTATTTTGGAGGACATAAAAAGCTCTACATCTATAATTTTTCAAACTATAAATGAGTTATGTGACAATTATGATTAATAAATGAGTTAAAATAGTGAGCTAAGAAAATAGTTGTAGAGAGAACATATCTTTATTCAATCCATTAAAGAGTTTGATTTAATTTCAGAATGGAAATATGAACACTTTTACATTTTCTGTATATTTTAAATTTAAATAGCTTTAAAAAGATGTGAAATTAAAATCTAATGCAAAGCATATTTAATAAAAATTTTGTAAGCATGATTTATACTAAATAAATTAGGATATACATATGATGAATTAAAAATTATTATAGACTATGTATACTGTACATAGCTTTCACACTAAGACAATAAAACAGATATGGAGGTCCTGAGATCACACTCAGGTGAGCAGATGGAAACTCACATCTTTGCCTTGACTGAATATTTTATGGAGGATTGATGAAAAGTTTTATTTAAAGTTCTTTACTTTCTAAAATTATTTTTCTAAAAAGCAAAACAAAAATAAGAATGAAAAAACAAAATAAAAACAAACCTGCTGTTTTTGGAAATAATTGTTACCTCATCTGAAATCTTATATCTATTGGGCACAAAAAGGTTGTTTCTGCTTGAAAGATTATATCCTATGGTACCCACAGTTACCTACCTTAAAGCAAATTTTGCTTTCTTTTGAAACTCTGAGGACTGAATATTTGACATTTGTGATTTGCATAAGCCTTCTGTAATAGCTCTAACTAAGACTTCTAGCAATATGGGGATATGAAAGCTGAAATGGCTACCTTCTGTACCCATGAAAGATGTCCAATCATGGGATGGGACACCAACCCAACCCAAAACGACAACAACAACAACAACAACAACAACAACAACAACAACAACAACAACAATAAAAAGACAAAAAACCAACCAACCAAACAAACAAACAAAAAAACAATTGCCTCAAAATTTGTGATGACTACCAGATGTGCAAGGATAAAGATGGAGCAGAAATTGAAAGAATGGCCAACCAGTGTCTTGCCCAATTTCAGTCCCATCCCTTGCTCAATATAAAGTATGATAGTATTTGATAACTGTTCTCAAACTGGGAAAGTTATAGTAATCTTGGTGTCTGGAAATTTGTTGAAACTTAGTCATGTAGACATACTTGACTACCTACATAACTGACTTTTAGCTTAGTCCCTTACAAGCATATCAGAAACTCCAAATACTGAGATTTTTGACATGTCACGCTGTTATGCTATTTCATGGGCCAGAAATTAGAAAACAAAGCAAAATAAGAAAACAAATAATCAAAACAAAAGAAAAAAACTTGAATTTAAAAAAGGACATTCATAGAACTAAAAAAATCTTTTCCCAGTCCTTGGGAGTGGAGGGAGATTAGAACTCATTTTGGATGTAGTTAATTCACACACACACACACACACACACACACACACACACACACACAAACACACACACACTTCCCTTAAATACGAGAGTAAAAGTGATTCTTGTTGCTTTCACACAGAATGAAATATGTTAGAGACTCAGAAACTTCCATGTCTTTTTTGAGTATCTATTAAGTCTGTATACTTTGTAGGAATATTACATGTAATGTATGCTAAGTGAAATATTAAAATTATGCACAATTTAAAGTCAGAAGTTTAAACTTAAAACAATAAAGTCTGAAGTTTAAACTGAACAAATATAGGAAAAAGAATAATGTTACAAAGTTCATATTCATAGTATGTAACTTATCATCCTGTTGATTATAAATTTGAGAGAAATAGGATAATGTGCCTGGCAAAAATTAACTTTTTGACCTCACCATGTGTGTATAAATCTGTATTGTGAACTTGGATATATATATATATATATTGCTACCATTCACTGAATCATGGCTGATGAGACACAAGAACAATGGTGATCCTTCACTGAAATCAGTGATCTGTTTAATAAATTTCCCTTCTGGCTGACCTGTGTATTTGAGGAGTAAATGGTAATGCACATTTAACATTGTTTCAAAAATACATTTCATAATATTAAAAAAGAAAAAGAAATAATGCTTGTCAAATTTTCAGGAATGCATAAAACAGCAGAGCAATAACTTGAGCTAAGATCTTCTTGATTGATGATTATAACACTTCTATTTTCCAAAACACTTTGGACTCAGCTGCAATTTTCAGCAGCAAAAATGACTAAGAGGGTGTTAATTGGTTTAAAAATTACCATATTTAACTAATAAAACACAACAATTTATGTATTTACCACAAGAGAATATCCAACAACTTCACATATTTTACACAACAAAAAGAAAACAAGAATTGAAACCATAAATAAATGGCAAATGATTTGTTGGTAAATAAGGTCAAGTACAAAATACATAAACATATTCACTTGTTAAATCTTTGTGAAATAAAAAAATCAGGGTAAATGTTTCTATAGTCATGATAATTAGACCAACTTAATTTTAGTTATGTTAAAGCAAGAATATTGTATTTGGCATTTGATAAATCATCAGAAAGTATTTATTTCAAAAATCAACAGAATGATTTTACCTATTTTAGGAAATGATGTTACCTATTTAGTAGTTTGAATTAGTAGATATAATGTAACTTTTATTTTGATTTTTCAATGATACATATATAAATATATCATATATCACAAATTCTGAAATGTGTACTTATTGTCTATCACAATCTAATTAACATCACAGGCTTTATTAACAAATTACTTTAATATTTTGTTCTGAATATATATATAACCTACATTGTTAACAATTTTAAACATTACAAGACTCTATTAAGCTTAGTCACTATGTTGTATAATTGCTCTTTAGAACTCATTCTTATTTTACCTAATTTTGTGTCATTTGACTTGTATCTCTTCTCCATTTCCATCTACCTAACTAAAATTATTTTATTCTCAATTTTTTATGTTCATTTTATTTAAATACCACAAATGAAGTCACATAGTATTGGTATCAGGCTCCTAACCCAGTGGCATCACATCTAGGTGACCCCCATATTGTTGCCAAGGCAACTGCCATACATTTCCAGAATCCACCTGGCTACCTCACTTTTACCTGGGAGAGGCTACATCACAATAAAACAGACAGAACCACCTGACCTCTCTCTCTTCTTCCTTCTCTTCTTCCATCTGTTTCTTCTACTTCTCTCCCTCCTCCATCTTTGCCCTGTCTCTTGAGTAAACCTCCCTTGGAACTGTTTGGTCTGGTGTGGTCTGTTCTAAGCTGAGATGCCTCTGCATGGGCCTGCTGAGATATTCTCTTCCCCCATACCTCTGCACATACCCACAGAATATATTCTCTTTATCTCTTTATTTTTTTATAAACACATCATCGGTGCTGAGACTTGGATATAAAAATCTGCAGGTTTGCATCAGACCAGGCACCAAAGGATATCCATCCTCATTAGCCTAGCCTAGAGCTGGTAAGCTCCCCTATCTTCCACTGGTCAGAGTAACCATCCACACCCATCCACATGGTCCCAGGAATGATTTCCTGAGCTTGGAGCTAACTCTTTCCTTCCTTGACCCTTGTTCTAGGACTCTCACATGGGTGAAACATTTCCCCTCTCCTCTTGAGACAGTTTCTTTCTCACAGCAGAGTACCCAAGTCCAGGCCTGGACAGACTGTTCTCTCTCAGGAGCACCGGTTCCAAGCTCTAGTCCCCAGCATGTATTCCTCAGGGGTCAGTCTTTCATATGCCACCTGCTAGCATAGGCTTCTCTCCCCTCCTCCTCCATCATTTGCACTGGCTGCAGCCACTTAGTTCAACCAGTTTACCTGAAAAGCAATGAGGCCTGGACCATGCTTGCTTCCTTCCCCTCTGTGGTTCTTAGCTCTGCTCTGGGTCTACTCCTTGTACCCTTCCAGAAACTCTCTCTGAGACTTGCTTCTCTACACAACCACCTGCACAAAGGGCTTGGCTGTCTGCACAGGTGAGGGAGACTCTCTCTCCATCTCTGCCTGGGACTTATAAAGTGAGTGCTAGTGGTGCCTTCTGCTACAAGAACAGCTAACATGAACATTGCTGTGATATTGGACACACTTTTTCCTTGCCCACTGCAGACTCTAGCCACCAGAGACATTGGGCAGTGACTTCCAGCACTAGTAGTAAATCCAGCACCTATGCCTTCAGCTGCAGGCCCATAGCACAACCTCAGGTCATGACCTGTGGCCCACAGCTCCAATCTGCCAGCCATAAGATAGTATGCCATTGATGCCAGCTTTCTTATTCTGGTCCTAGCCAAATGTTTCTTTGTTAATACAAACATGTGCTTTTGTCTACCTACACAGCCTGCCAAAGTTACTTAAGACTCTTTCCTATCTTGACTTAATAGATTTTTACTACTGCTATTGAAAGACCCCCGAGAGGGGAGACCCTCACTCAAGTCTCAGGATATCACATCCACCCAATAACTCACAAGACACCGATCTTGATGCAAACCAAAAGAGGCTTTACTTCGGGATCAGCCTGCTGAGATTGAGACTCATAACCAGCCCAGGGGTAGAGTGGTTCGACCCGAGCCCAGGGGGAAAAGGGTATTTAAGGGCAAAAACCACAAACTAGGGGTTGAGGGGAAATACCAGTAGAAAGTACCAGTCCATCATTTAGTCAGTCATTTGAGGAACACCCTGTACATGTTTTTCTCAGAAATTTAATCTTGCTCAATAAGGTTCTCTCCCATAGAAGCCAGAGAAAAAGCTGATTTTCTCCTGCTTCCAGGAGGGCTCTTAAATAGTCTTTTTCTTTTCTCTTGTTAACACAGCTGGAGAGCAGACAACTGCATTAGCCCTTTCTTTCCCTCATCTTCATGGTTTGCCTTTTCATCTCCTCCTTTTAAGATCTTTTTTCTTAACCCTTAATCCGTGTGTCTTGAGGGACTCCTTGAGACCCTTTAAATGCAAATCATGTTTGCTTAATGCTTGTCCCAATGATTGTATTGCTCTATCTTACCTTAACCAGGTTAATCTCACAGCTGGGCTACTCTGGTGATCACAATACAGGATCTTCTCTCTTCACCCGTGTTCAAGGTAAAGCATTTACAGTGAAGCGTCGATCCTATGCCTTATGGACGTCCATGTGTGAACAATGCTCAATCGGACCCCGACCCAAAGGCCACACGTCGGGGGCCAACTGCCCCAGCCTTCTGGGATTTGAAGAGACCCTAGTGAAGGAGGTGATAGAATGAAGGGACAAGAGACACAAAGAATGATAGCTAGTTTGGGGTTCTGATCAAGCTCTGAAACTTTAATTTTGGGGGCAGGTTATAAAGAAACAGCAAACTGGGAAGTTTGGGTGAGGGTCATTGCTTAGGGCTATCCCACTATTGAATCCTTATTACCCCAGATCATCCCACTGTCATATGCTTACTGCCTTAGACTATCCCATTGTTGTAACTGGCTTCAAGGAAATGCCAGACATTCTTTAAGTTTCTGGGACATGAGACTAGGCTTCCCAGCAGGTAATTTTTTGGGTTTGGCTCCTGGCATACATGTACTACCACAAAACTTGCCTATTTAAAATTGTCAAATTTAAACACCATGTCTCAAACGAATTAAACACATGATCTCTCAGGATTGCCTAAAGTACCTACAGGTTTTAGGACATTGATATTGAAATACACACACACACACACACACACACACACACACACACACACACACACAAATGTGTTCTGACAAAGTCAGTTTTCAAATGTAGGGTATATCAAGAAAAAAGAGGACATCGAATACTTTTGGTCACACACCTGCATGAATTTTCTCTTTTAGATGTGTGTCAATGAAAATAATTTCTCACCCAACATAAGGAGATTTATTTCTGAATTAATTAACAAACATAAAGAATGACAGTTTTAAAGTTTAAAAAATATGATAAACTGAATCAGAACATGTTTTTATTATCCTACTCAAAATGAGAACACTTGAAAGAGACTGATAATTTTTTAGTAACATTTTATTGGCTCTTTATAAATTTCACAGCACAAACCCCAATCTCACACATTCATCCATTCCCTTATACCTGTCCTCCACTCTCACCACCTCACCAACAAAAGAGTAAAAGAAATAAATCTTGTGAAAGCTGTAGTGAGTCAGAGTGTGTCAACTGTATAATATTTTAACCCTTTTGTGCCTAGGAATCTCAGTAAATCTGGCCCTATTTGTACAAGTTGTGATGAGCTACCTTGAGTGTAGGAGTTATATTCCTGATACTCATCTGACATGTGGCAACATGGAGAGATACTCTCTTCCACTGACTCTTTGCCTCCTACAGCAGGCAAGAGATCTGGCCCCAAGGTCAGCAGAGAGAAAGAGTTGACTCTGCTCCTCATCTGATGCAGCATTCAGCAGAGTTGTCCCTGCATCTTGCCTGTTCAGCAAGATAAAACAGGACTGCAGTTGTTGCCAGGGTTGCAGGGCAACCCCGCCCTAGGGACTTGAAAAAAGGAGATCTAGCTGAATCTGTCAGTTGCTTTGCTTTGCAATCCAAGAAAAAGGCCCTGCATCTTGCCTTGGCAACACAGTAGAACTGGCCAATGATGGTGTGAGCATTGAAGAACCAGACCCAAAGGCATTAGAGCAGGAGACTTGGCTCTACTCCTTGCTGGCTGTGGTACTGGATGGGTTAGCCAGGGCAAGGCTAAGGAGCAGCCCCAGTGGTGTGGATATAGGAGATCTGGCAAGCTGATCAACACAGACACATCTCAGACCCAGATCCAGAACTTTGCATTGACCAATCCAAAATCTGTGCCATTGATGATCTGCTAGGGTAGATGAAAAGGATGGTTACATAGGTTCAAATCTATAGGATCTCTATGATACAGGGCAGCCAAGAAAAGGATAGCCAAGAAAAGTTCAAGTGTATTTCCAGTATTGATAGGGTAGCATAAGCCAGAGGCCTCAAACCAATCCAAAACTCTTCCCAATGAACATTTGCAAACAAAGAAAAAAAGCCGGCTTTTCTAAGTACTGAAGCTGGATAGGAATGGGATCAGCTTTGGTGCTATCATACCCTCAGGGTCAGCTCTCCCATGATGCTCAGGCAAGCTCAGCACAGCTCTTAGACACCAAAATGTCTTTAAGTGTCAACCTAGATCAGGACTTCTGTCTAGCTTTTGGTGATAACAGAGTTTCTGCTACTGCAGTGCCAAAAGCCCAGTCATAGTCCCTGCTTGCAATAGAGGTTAGGACTCTATCATGGTTCATATAGCACCACACACTATTGGGATGTTCTTCATTATCTTCAAGTCTCCGGCTCTGCTTCTCTTCATTGTTTCCATACCTTCTGCTTCTCCTTTTCCATTTCTCTATCATTTTCTTGAATGTCTTAGTGTCACCCATGGTCTCTGAATATCTGGGGATTATCTCTGCAGTGGTCTCAGGAATTCTTTGCTCCACCTATGCATTATAGCCCTGGTATGGGGCCATCTTAGACACAGTTTGCACCCCAGGCCTGTGAAACACTGGACTGGTGGTCATCTCAGCCTAGCTTCTTGTCTGGAACACATGACACTGGACTGGTAGTCTTCTCCAGCTTGCTCTTGATCCAGTCCCTGTGGCTACAGCTAGTGGTTATATTGGGCTCTCTCCTGCCTGAGGTCCATGGTCCCATGTTGGGTTCATCTAGTTTCCAGCTAGCTCATGCCAAGGCTACCCTAGGTCATACTATCACAAGGCCTAGGTCATCTATCACAAGCTCACTCCTGTTGAGGGCCATCAGTCCCAGGCAGGGGACACTGATAATCTTAAAAATAGTATATAGTTTTTAATAAAAGGAGTCAATAACCCGATTTTGATTGTTTAATAGATTACTGAGTAATCCATTCCAAAAATATAGAGATCAAAAAGTAACTTTTTCAGATCAAAAATAGCAAAGTAAAATGTGTTTTCTGACAAATATGATAAAAAGTAAAACTGTTCCCTTCATACATGCTTCAAAGATCCTTTCTAAAATGCAGCCATGATTATACCTTAAAAGGTAACATTTTCAATTTTGTTAAAAAATAAAATTAAAGTAAACTTGCTGTTTATAAAAATATTTATTTTTATTTTTGTTTCTGATTCTCTACATGCATACATGAACATAAAATATATGTCTGGTGCCTACAGAAGGCAGAAAAGGGTCTCAGACTTTCTTGAACTTAGTTAAAAATGATTGTGAGCTTCCATAAAGATGCTGGGAAATGAAGCTGGCACTGCTTCAAGAGCTTTAACCACTGAGCAGCCCCAGCACCTAATCTTGCTTTACTACTCAATACACTATGATAGATATTCCTCCATCACTCTCTTTGTGGACAACTGCATAGTATTTTAATGACTATTGTCTATTTCCCAGTTCTGTTTACCATAAAAGAAGACAGTGAAACTAACAGAAGTTATGGACCAAATGGATTTAACAGATATCTATAGAAGATTTCATCCTAAAATAAAATAAAACATTTTCTTCTCAGCATCTCATGGTACATACTCCAAAATTGACCATCTAATGAGTCACAAAACAGGCCTCAGTCCTAAACAAATACCAAAAGACTGAAATAATTCCATGCATCCTATCAGATCACCACAGACTAAGGTTGGCCTTCAATAACAACAAAAACAAAAGAAAGTCAACATACACATGAAAGCTGAACAATGCCCAACACAAAGATAACTTGGTCAAGAAAGAAATAAGGAAAGAAATTAAAGACTTTTTAGAATTTAATGAAAATAAAAGCACAACATACCCAAATTTATAGGACACAATGAAAGCAATGCTAAGAGGAAAATTCATAGCTCTGAGTGCTTCTAAAAAAACAAAAAAAAAAAACCCCAAAAAACTAGAGAGAACACACATTAGCAGCTTGAAAACACACCTGAAAGCTCTAGAATGAAAAGAAGCAAATACACAAAAGAGAAGTAGGCATCAAGAATGAATCAAACTCAGGGCTGAAATCAACCAAGTAGAAACAAAAAGAACTATAAAATGAATCAACAAAACCGGGAGCTGATCGTTGAGGAAATCAACAAGATAGATAAACCTTTAGCCAGAGTATCCAGAGGGCACAGAGACAGTATCCAAATTAACAAAATCAGAAATGAAAGGAAGGTATAACAATAGAAACTGAGGAAATTAAATTAAAAATCATTAGCTCCTACTACAAATGCCTATACTCCACAAAACTGAACGATCTAAATGTAATGGACCATTTTATAGAGAGATACAAAGTATCAAAGTTAAACTAGGGTCAGATGAACAATCGAAACATTACCATAACCCCTAAAGAAATAGAAGCAATCACTAAAGTCTTCCAACCCAATAAAGCTCAGGACAAGATAGGTTTAGTGCAGAGTTCTATCAGAATGTTAAAGATAATCTAACCAATACTCTTCAAACTATTCCACAAAATAGAGACAGAAGGAATACTACCCAATTCATTCTATGAAGCCACAGTTACACAGATACTAAAAATAAGAAGACCCTATAAAGAAAGAGAATTTCAGCACAAATTCCCTTATAAATACTGATGCAAAAATTCTCAATAAAATTCTTGTAAACTGATTCCAAGAACACATCAAAATGATCATTCACCACTGTCAAGTAGGCTTCATCCCAGGGATCCAGGGATGGTTCAACATATAACAATTCATCAATGTAATCCACTACATAAACAAACTGAAAGAAAAAAATCTACATGATCATCTCATTAGATGCTCAGAAAATTCAACATCCCTTCATGTCAAAAGTCTTGGAAAGATGAGCAGTTCAAGGCCTATACATAAACATAGTAAAAGAAATATCAGCAAACCAGTAGCAAATATCAAACTAAATGGAGAGAAACTTGAAGCAATCCCACTAAAATCAGATACTAGCCCAGGCTACCTACTCTCTCCATATTCATTATGGTACTTGAAGTTCTTGCTAGAGTAATTAGACAACAAAAGGAGGTAAAAGGGATACAAATTAGAAAAGAAGAAGTCAAAATATAGTTATTTGCAGATAATCTGATGTTGGGCCAAACACGAGGTCTAATCTCCATTCCACCTCCACCCTTCAGTCATGTACACAGGTGGAGGGAGTGAACAGGCCCTAGAGAGATTTACATACTAATGAGGTACCTGAAGGCCAGAGGTGGAGCCCATTAAACATTCCTCCCCAGCCCCTCCCCCTTCTTCCCTCCCCTTTTAACTCAGGTCGATCCTGGGTTTGGGGGTATGCATCCAGATCCATCCACGATCTCTGCCATGTGAATAAACCAGTTTTGGAAACCCAAGGGCTTCCTCGTGTGTTGGGGCTGCGCCGCTATGAGGAACCATGAGGAGCCAGGGAGAGACTTTTAGTTAATGAACAGCCGGGCCCAACTTCCAGCTGGAGAAACCCAGAGCATTCCCAGCCGACTACCCACAGCATGGCAGGAGGAACCGTAGGATCCCCAAGCCCTTTTTTTCCCCACAATCTGATAGTATACTTAAGTGACCCCATAAATTCTGCCAGAGAATTGTTAAACCTGATAAAATACTTCACAAAGTGGCTGGATATAAAATTAATTCAAACAAATCAGTAGCCTTCCTATACTCAATATAAACAGGCTGAGAAAGATATTAGAGAAATGACACCTTTCACAATAGTCACAAACAATATAAAATATATTGGTGTAACTCTAACCACACAAGTGAAAGTTATGTATGACAAGAACTTCAACTCTCTGAAGAAAGAAATAGAAGACCTGAGAAGCACCTACGGAAATGTTCATCAACTTTAGTCATCAGGAAAATGAAAATCAAAACAACCCTGAGATTTTACCTCACACCTGGCAGAATGGCTAAGTAGAAAAACTCAGATTAAAGCAAGTGCTGTCAAGGATGTGGAGAAAGAGAAACATTCCTCCATTGCTGGTAAGATTGCAAGCTTGTACAACCACTCTGCAAATCAGTCTGGCAGTTCCTCAGAAAATTGGATACAGTACTACCTGAGGACCCAGATATACCACTCCTGGACATATACTGAGAAGATGCTCCAACATGTAATAAAGACACATAAAACACTATGTTCATAGCAAACATATTTACAATAGCCAGAAGCTGAAAAAAAAAAAAAAAACCCAGATGTCCCTCAACAAAGGATTGGGTAAAGAATATGTGGAACCTTTACACAATGGAGTACTACTCAACTATTAAAAAATATCCATGAAAGTCTCAGGCAAATGTATAAAACTTGAAAATATCATCCTGAGTAAGGCAATCCAGTCACAATAGAACCCACATGTTATGAAAAGAACTGACTGTTAAGTGGATATTATCCCAACAGCTTGATATACCCAAGATATAATCTATAGACCATATGAAGCTCAAGAGGAAGAAAGACCAAAGTGTGGATTCTTCAGTACTTCTTCAAAGAGGAAAGAAAATACTGGCAGGAAGAAATATAAAGACAAAGTGTATAGCAGAGACTGAAAGAAAAGCCATCCAGAATCTGCCCTGTCCTGGCCAGCAGGGCATTAAACAGGGGTAGGGGAGATCACCTAAAAGAGAAGATGGGGGACCACCAAATGCAAAGAATCACAGCTTGTCTATAGGCTGATCAAACTGTACTTTTTACGTTTTCACACAGGGGCTATATACACAAAAAGGCAGGATGTGGGGAATGGAATGACACAGGACCATAAGTGTTCAGGGGGAGTACAGATATCTTCCAGAAAAGAGTGTCAGCTGGGTGAAAGTTCAGGGGATGGAACACTATGACTCTGCAGATAATTCATGTGTCCTAATTTAAGTTGGTAATATCCACCAAGGTCACCTATCTACAAGGTCTATGACTAAAGCCTGGCAACTATCCATCAAAGCTGCTTGTTTACAATATCTTATAGCTATCTGTTTCAGTGTTTTTCCACAGAGACCCAAGACTTTGTGTTAGCAGGCTGCCTTAGGCCTATGGCTATATTTAGGCCTTCAGTGTATAAGCAAAGCTGCTCTGATATCTCCTGCCTTCTCCAAGTATAAAAGGACCATGGTGATTCCAATCTTGCAAAGGCGAGGATAGAGGCCTGATATCCAGTAATGAAAGGGGACCTTGTAATGGCTCCAGTCCTCCTGTCATTGTTCAGTGAAACATGAGAACCATACCCATCCCAATGTCTTTTTTTCTGGACAGGGGATATTTTGACATCAACCCTTATGCAGTCAGGTTTGTCTCTCAGGGAATTCAGAAAGATATTTTAAATTTTATATTCCCTTGCAATGCTTAGCCTCACAGTCTAAGCAAGAATTTAGATCACCAGTCAGAGGGGGTTCTGGGTGGCCCATCTCTGCTTGGTCTAAGGGGGGAGTCCCCTCTTTTTGGTTGAGTGCAGTTGTGTTTTGGGAATACCCTGGATAGAGTAACAACCTCATCTTAAGTCTTGTGGTTCTCTATAGCTAACTTATGATAATGCATCTGAATCGGTTTTGCTAACAAATCATCTATCTGTTGTTTCACAAATTTAGTAAGCATATTTAAGGCTCAGGGACCAAAAGAAATAAGCAAAAATAACCCAATTAATGGTCTCAAAATGTAAAATAGGGTTGACAATCATGGAGAGGTTGAAAAACAATTCTTGTACTAGTTCTCATATCCTCCTCCTTTCTCTCTCTCTCTCTCTCTCTCTCTCTCTCTCTCTCTGTCTTTTGTCAACGCTTTCTCTGACCTTTTTCCTACTTTCTTTAACCATACCTGTCTTATCTATGTAAAAGCAACATTCTTCTTTAAGGGCTGCACATAGTCTAGAGCTGCCCACATATTTTCTATTGTAAAAGAGTAAATCAAGTCCATTAAAGTCCTTTGCGCTATTTGGAGATCACTTCAGACAGCAAAACGAGAAATTTCTTCAGATAGTGATATCAGTCTCTAGTTGTTTGATGTCCTTGTCAATGGCCCATTGTGTAGAGAGCCGCACCCGGGCTTACGAATAATCGCTATTGCAGGATGTCGCCCACATCTGCTGATGATCTTGGTGGATAGGTTCCGTGCACATTGGCAAGGGCTAGGATCGCGCCAACTCACGGCCCAACCTGGGGCATCATATGGCTAATGAGCGAGCAGCCAATCAAGTATGTACACGCCGCTTTAAGGACTATTTAAGCTGGCACCGTTTGGGGTTCTTTTGTCTTTCTCTTCCCATCGCAATAAACGCTTGCTGCAGAAGGATCCTGGTGCCTGTGTGCGTTCTTGCTGGCGAGCCGATCGCGCGGGTTACAGCTGGTGCCGAAACCCGGGACTCCGGGAAGCCTCACCACCAGTGGCACCGAGGAGACCCTCTGTGTTCACGGAGAAGGATTCAGAACTGCAGGACAAAGGTAAACTCTATAAGGCATGTTTGGTCTTGATTTGTCTCATCTCTCTCCCCAGTTGGCAGGATGTGTTGAAGCCATTCCTATTGTGACAGTAGCGCTCATTCTCTTTCTTTTGGTTTCATTTTGCTTCCATAAAGGCTGGTGCTAAGAGACTTGCCGCCATTGGGCACGGTTAGACAGACGTAGATAAGCCACGGTGCCCCTCCCTGTGTGTCAGCTCCTCTCGTAGATAAGAGAGCAGCATGGGGGCTTCACATTCCGTGATTAAGGCACTTCAGTCGCTCTTGCGACAGCATGAATTAAAAGTCACTACAAAAACATTGGAGGGGTTTGTGAAGGAGGTAGACCGAGTAGCGCCCTGGTATATATGCTCAGGGTTGCCAACGTTCACCTCCTGGGACAAATTGGAAGGTGACTTGATTAGAGAACAGCAGAATGGGAAATTAAAGCCTGGAATTAGACCACTGTGGAGGCTTGTGAGATCATGTTTATAGGACGGGAAGTGCTGCTCGATTATAGCGGCAGGCAAGGGAGTGCTAGAAGAGTTACAGGACAGCATGTCAGAAACAGAGCAGGATAAAAGGTTGGGAGCTCACAAAGAAAAAAGAAAAGGTATACCTAAGATAAAAGGCCCTTCCAAAGAAGCCCAGTTTGCGGAGGAGAGAGATAAGGGAAAGTACGCCCTGGGAGAGAAACATAAGGAGAACAAAGATAAGAGAAAAGATGCCCTGGGGGAGAAGCGTGAGGAGGGAGAAAGGAAGCCGGAAAGGAAATCTCTTTATTCGGTAGAGGAACTGGAGGCTTTAGGGATTGATAGCTCTGAGTCAGAGGAGCTAAGCCCCTCTGAGGAGAGAGACTTAGATGAAGAGGCAGCCCGCTATGAGGAAGAAAGGTACCATCCAAATGAGCAGTTGCCACTACAAAATTGAAAGCAAAAGAAAACAGGAAATAGGAACCGCACGGCCTCTCAGTTTGTTGCACCCTCCCAACCTATTGTTCCCAATGCTCGTCGCCTTATGGGGAGAAGTGCTGCTCAGACTCCTTCCTTTCAAAGGGAGATAAAAGAAAGTTATTACAAGCTTTTCTGGTGTTTGAGATTGCGGAGGGAGGTTGTGTCCACGCACCGGTAGAATATACCCCTATTAAGGAACTTGCTGAATCACTTAACAGATATGGAGTTGATGCTAATTTCAGTCATGCAGCTTGAGAGACTCGCCACTATGGCAATGACTCCGAATGATTGGCAAAATACAGTAAAAGCTGCTCTCCCTAATATGGGACAGTACATGGAATGGAAAGCCTTATGGCATGATGCTTCTCAAGTACAGGCAAGGGCCAACGCCAATGAGGAAGGCAATCAAAGAGAGTGTACGTTTGAACTGTTAACAGGACAAAGACAGTTTGTTAATGACCAAACAAATTACGATTGGGGAGCATATGGCCAAATTTTAGCTGCTGCTATTAAAGCATGGAAGGCCCTCTCAAAGAAAGGTGAGGCCGGGGGACACCTAACAAAAATATTACAAGACCCCCAAGAGCCATTCTCAGACTTTGTGGCTAGGATGACAGAAACAGCAGGCAGGATTTTTGGAGACCCAGAGCGAGTTAAACCACTGATAGAACAACTGGTGTATGAAAATGCCTCACCAGAGTGCAAAGCAGTCATTACCCCTAGAAGAAACAAAGGGTTAACAGATTGGATAAAGGTTTGCCGAGGCCCGCTTACTAATGCCAGCCTTGCAGCAGCTATCTTACAAAGCCAAAACCGCCCAAGTCCTGGCAGCCGTAAAGTCTGTTATAACTGTGGCAAACCGGGTCATTTGAAATGAGAATGTCATGCTTCCACGCAAAAAAGAACTCCAGGGCTTTGTACCAAATGCAGAAAAGGTTATCATTGGGCTAATGAGTGTCGTTCAGTTAGAGATATTCAAGGAAAGCTTATTCAACATGATTCCCCACCAGTAGAAAGAGACGAGGGCACTCTAAAAAATGGGTATCCGGGCCCCAGATCCCAGGGCCCCAAAAGATATGGGACACAAGTCAACAACCAGAGGACACCTCTAGCCGCAGAGCTACAAGAGGCTCCACAGGACTGGACCTCCGTTCCACCTCCCAATTCTTATTAATGCCTCTTGTGGGCGTACAACCTATCACAGTTGATTTTAAAGGTTCCCCTGCCTGAGGGAAGTGTCGGCCTTATTCTAGGTCACTCCTCTCTTACCTTGAAAGGGCTTGTGGTTCATCCTGGTGTGATAAACCAAGACTATACCGGGGAACTTCAAGTTCTCTGTTCTTGTCCACAAGGCATATTTTCTATCTCTCCTGGAGATAGGATTGCTCAATTGGTTGTCCTTCCAAATTTGCATAATCATTTCCCATCCACCGGGGTGCCTAGAGGCGCCAAGGGACTTGGTTCTTCAGGGACTGATTTTGCTCACTTGGTAGTTGACCTTAAAACTAGACCCACCTTACAATTAATGATAGAGGGGAAGAACTTTATCGGAATTTTGGACACAGGAGCTGATAAAAGTATTATTTCCTCCAACTGGTGGCCTAAGGCATGGCCTGTTACACAATCGTCCCACTCCTTACAAGGGTTGGGATATGAAGCCAGTTCTGCAGTCAGTTCATGCTCATTGACTTGGCAGGCACCAGAAGGTCAAACAGGAAGTTTGTACCTTATGTACTTCCTCTCCCTGTTAATCTCTGGGGAAGAGATATCTTACAAGACCTAGGATTAACATTAACTAATGAGTACTCTCAACAAGCTATCGATATTATGAAAAAGATGGGATATAAGGAAGGAAAAGGCCTTGGCAGAAAAGAACAAGGAAGGTTAAGCCCAATCTCACAAGAGAGTAATACAGGAAGACAAGGTTTGGGTTTTCCCTAGTTGCCATTGAGGGTTCTATGCCCATACCCTGGCTTACGGAGGAGGCCGTGTGGGTTCCTGAATGGCTCCTATCCTCTGAGAAATTGGAAGCTGCTACAAGGCTGATTAAAGAACAAGTACAGCTTGGTCATTTAGAACCTTCCACCTCTCCTTGGAATACACCTATTTTTGTCATAAAAGAGAAGTCAGGAAAATGGAGACTTCTCCATGATCTGAGGGCCATTAATGCGCAGATGTGGCTATTTGGCTCTGTACAATGAGGCCTACCTTTACTTTCTGCTTTACCTAAACAATGGAGGATTATAATTATAGAAATTAAAGATTGTTTTTTTCCATTCCTTTATGCCCGCAAGATAGGCAAAGATTTGCATTTACCTTACCTGCTGTTAATCACCTTGAACCAGACAAAAGATATCAGTGGAAAGTTTTGCCTCAAGGCATGGCCAATAGCCCCACTATGTGTAGGTTGTATGTGCAGATGGCCCTTGAGCCAATTAGGAAACAATTTCCCTCTTTGTTATTAGCCCACTATATGGATGACATTCTTATGTGTCATAAGGAATTAGTTATTTTACAAACCTCATACCCTTTATTGCTCAAAACCCTGGGACAATGGGACCTGCATATTGCTGATGAGAAAGTTCAAATTTCAGAAATAGGCTCCTTTCTAGGGACAGTTATTTACCCAGAAAAAATAGGTCCTCAGAAATTAGAGATTCGCAGAGACCATCTGCACACTTTGAATGATTTTCAAAAATTATTGGGTGATATAAATTGGTTGAGACCATTCCTGAAAATTCCCTCTGATGAATTAAAACCTTTGTTTGATATTTTGGAAGGGGATGCTCATATTTCCTCGCCAAGAGCCTTAACACCAGCTGCAAGCCGTGCCCTACAAGTGGTAGAAAATGCCTTACAAGATGCCCAGCTAAAACACATAGATGAAACCAAAGCCTTTGACTTATGTGTTTTTAAAACTAGATACTTACCAACTGCTGTGTTATGGCAGGAGGGGCCCTTGTTATGGGTTCCTCCCAATGCTTCTCCCACAAAGATTATTGAATGGTATCCAGATGCAGTTGCTCAGCTTGCCCTTCATGGGCTAAAAGCAGCCATTACCCATTTTGGAAGGGAACCTAGGGTTTTATTAGTACCTTATACTGCTCATCAAGTCCAAATATTAACTGCTACCTCTGATGTTTGGGCGGTGTTGGTCACTTCCTTTAATGGTCAGATAGATAATCACTATCCCAAACATCCCATTTTGCAATTTGCCTTAACTCAAGCTATTGTATTTCCACACATTGTATCTCAGGAACCACTCCTAGATGAAACGGTAGTTTATACAGATGGGTCAAAAACAAGAGTGGGTGCCTATGTGGTTAATAACAAAGTCACATCCAAACAATACCATGAAACCTCACCTCAAATTGTGGAATGTTTAGTGGTGTTAGAGGTTCTGGAAAATTTTCCAGGTCTCTTAAATATTGTTTCAGATTCCTTCTATGTGGTTAATGCAGTAAAGGCATTAGAAGTAGCTGGGTTAATTAAGACATCCAGTAGACTTGTAGAAGTTTTTCAAAAGATTCAGCTTACCTTGGTTAATAGAAGATTCCCTGTTTTTATTACACATATTAGGGCTCACTTAGGTCGACCGGGACCCATGTCCTGCAGAAATGACCTGGCAGACAGAGCCACAAAGTTGATAACGATTGCCCTTTCGCCAAAATTGGACTAGACTAAAGACTTTCATAAAAGATTTCATGTGACAGCTGAGACATTACGTCGTCAATTTGACATAACTAGAAAAGAGGCTAGAGATATAGTGACTCAATGTCAAAATTGATGTCAATTCTTACCTGTGCCTCATGTTGGAATTAACCCTCAAGGAATCCGGCCACTACAGATTTGGCAAATGGATGTTACTCACATCCCATCTTTTGGCAAATTACAATATTTACATGTTTCCACTGATACTTGTTCTGGAATTGTATTTGCTTCTCCATTAGCCGGAGAAAAAGCGGCCCATTTTATTCAGCATTGTCTTGAGGCATGGAGTGCTTGGGGAAAGCCTAAAATCCTTAAAACTGACAATGGACCAGCTTACACTTCTCAAAAGTTTGGACAATTCTGTCGCCAAATGGGGGTGACCCATCTGACGGGTCTCCCTTATAACCCTCAAGGACAAAGCATTATAGAATGGGCTCATCGCACTCTCAAGTCTTATTTAATAAGACAAAAAGGGGAAGTCGAGGAGGCTCTACCCTCAGTGCCACGAGTAACCATCTCTATAGCACTCTTTACTCTTAATTTTCTAAATCTGGACAGTCAGGGCCGTACGGCAGCTGACCGTCATTGTTTAGAGCCTGACAGGCCAAAGGAGACGGTCAAATGGAAAGATGTTTTGACTAGTCAATGGAAAATCCCGGATCCTATCTTAATAAGATCCAGGGGAGCTGTTTGTGTTTCTCCACAGGAGGAAGATAACCTGTCTGGTTACCTGAAAGATTGATGAGAAAGATCCTAACACCTGGAAATGAACCAATGGATTCCTTGGAAGTTAATTCCAGTTCTCATGATGATTCTCCAGAATTGGGTTCCTAGTATATGGGGAGAATATTGTTGGGCTATTCTATCTCCCTTTCCAAATCCTATGCTGGTCAGACATGATGCAGCAGTTTTTCCTAAAATCTTTACAACAAATAAGACTCTAGATCTGCCCTATTTGCCATATGACCCTACAAGGGCCCCATTAGGTGAGAATCGCTCCTTGCCAGAACGAGGCTCTCTTTGTTTTCAAACAACTGAGGACAGAGACTGTATACCTCTCTCAAGGAGGGCTTTGGGGTGGTTTTATGATAAGAGAGGATGGGTGAAACTGACAATTAATGGAAACAATAACCATACTTAGTTCTCACAATCCTTTTGGCAACTGGCTGTTTGGCTAAACAGGACATTTTTACCACCCAACTTCTCAGACAGGGAGCACCCCCTTCAACCCAAAGTCTCCCCTCTTTGTATCGTAGAAGATGAGGGAGGAATTCTGCCCTGGTCTGAATGTCAGTCCTGTATAACACGATGGGCAGGTACCAATAGGACTTTCTCTTTCTCACCCAACATGATGTTGGACCCCAGAGCTGATACAGTAATGAGAGAAGGCCCTTTTTTACAGGGCCATAATATGAACCCTTTTCACAAATGGCTACTCTGTGGAATTAATGGTAGTTGTACTGCTTTTAACCCCCTAGTATTTCTTCAAGGTGGGGCGGCTGGAAGGACATCCTTTACGGGAGTTATTAATGGAACCATGGTGAAGCAGGAAGGTGATCAGGCTCCACAATTAACAAATGTAACTCAGTTGGTCACCGGAGTTAATAAAACCCTGATTAATCAGACAGATTTTTTACCTATCCCTGTCTGTGTTTATCCCCCTTTCTTGTTTATTCTTTCAAATAATTCATTTATAGACTGCACCAATGAGACTTGTGAAATGTCTCCGTGCTGGGATACCCGATGGGCGTCCCAGGCCATGGTTGCTAGAGTTCCACAATGGATTCCAGTTCCAGTGGAGACCCCCTCTACCTTGTCCCTATTTTGACAGAAAAGAGACTTCGAAATTACTGCAACCATTGTAATGGCTATATCTCTTACAGCCGTTGCTGAGACCGCTGCTGGATTTGCCATGGCCACAACAGTACAAACAAGTACAACACTCAACCAGTTATCAGCTACAGTTGCGGAGGCTATGAATACCCATGCATCTGCTACAGCCCAGTTAAAAGGCAGGCTGATGGTTGTTAACCAGTGCCTTGATTTAGTGGAAGAGAGATTAGACATCCTCTTTCAATTGGCCTAATTGGGATGTGAAAGAAAGCTTGGAGCGCTTTGCATTACTAGCGTACCGTATGAAAATTTTACTCGAGCTGCCAATTTGTCTAGAAAATTGTCTCTATATCTTACAGGAAACTGGTCCGAAGGATTTGAGGAAACCATGGAGTCATTGAGAGCAGCGATTGTGACCATCAATGCAATACAAGTTGACCTGTCGCTGACTGAAGGATTTTCCTCCTGGATCTCTTCGGCCTTTTCCTTCTTTAAGGAGTGGGTGGGGGTAGGCCTGTTTGGTACAGCCCTATGCTGTGGTTTAGTGTTCATGCTCTGGTTGGTCTGCAAGCTCAAAGCTCAACAAACACGTGACAAGGCCGTCATTGCCCAGGTGCTTATGGCCATGGAACAGGGAGCCAATCCAACAGTGTGGTTATCTATGCTGAGGAAAAACTGAATCTACATCTCCAAGTAGCGGTGAAAAGTTGCCTTTACTGCTTAGCCAAGAACAGCCTTTGCACCCCATCGAGGCTTCGCCTCATTGGACTGGGATAGGTGTTCCTGGCCTTTACTGGGCCTCTAACATGAGCCCTTGAGGAGTGCCATATTACCAGTTGAGGTTGTCAAGTGAGCACTCGACAAGGAATGTTCCACGGACGTGGATAGATTTCCCGAAATCGTGCCTGATTGCACAAAGGTTTGATGCCATAGCCCCCTCTATGCACATGGACGGCCGCCGGGTGTCATGGAGAGGAGGCCTCCTTTCCCTGACAAAAGGCATTGGGATGGGTATGGGGAGTATTACTCATTGTGCGACGACAAGAGAAGAAACCCATTACAATATCTCCATTTGCAAAGGGGATCAGGCCTCTGTTTTTCCCTCATTGCACAGTTGCACTCAGATACAACTGATTCACCCTACCCAATTAATAAAACAAAAAGGAGGAGATGTAGAGAGCCGCGCCCGGGCTTACGAATAATCACTATTGCAGGATGTCGCCCACATCCGCTGATGATCTTGGTGGATAGGTTCCATGCACATGCAAGGGCTAGGAGTGCGCCAACTCACGGCCCAACCCGGGGCATCATATGGCTAATCAGCAAGCAGCCAATCAAGTATGTACACGCCGCTTTAAGAACTATTTAAGCTGGCACCGTTTGGGGTTCTTTTATCTTCCTCTTTCCATCGCAATAAACGCTTGCTGCAGAAGGATCCTAGTGCCCGCGTGCGTTCTTGCTGGCGAGACAATCGCGTGGGTTACACCATTGAAGGTCTGAGTAGTGTAAGTCTGGAGACCAGCATCAGGATTAGAACTTCTAACAGAAAACACCTCGGGTGATTCATTTTTACCTGGAAAAGAAAAAGAATGGAAATTTCAGGGAGATTTTTCTTCCCTGAATGTTAATTGCTATTCATCTTATTGAGCCTTGTTTTGAGGGAGTACCTATTTATTTCATTAATTTTGGGGGGAAGCCATTTAGTTGTGCCTTCTTTGGTATCAAAAAGGCATGTCAATCTTCAGCCCCATATGAGAACTGGGTCCGGGCCATTCTATTTAAGGGTAAGATGGTACTTCCACATAACTGTGGCATAGTTTTATTGGCCTCAGCATGCCAGATGCAATCCGCAGCAGATTTGCCATGAGCATCCAGACTTAGAAAATTAAAAAGGAACAAGGCATAATGAAGAGCATTTCTGGGAACTCCTTCTGGGGGTGTAACTCCACCTCTTTTGTTTTAAAGGCCAATTTTTTAGAGTTCTTAGTAAAACCAGGACAGAAGTGTCAGCAGCCACTTTTCCCACACTCAGAGAGTCATGAAGACACTATTTTAAAGTTTCACATTATCTGTTTTATAATACATTGTCCTTGAGAATTACAAGAAATTCCAGTAACATGGGTAATACTAAATTGTCAACAAAACATCTCAAATGTCTGACTGCAACAGTCAGTTTTGTATATTTTAATATGTTATGGAACACCAAGTATGAAAAGATAATATAGGCAATAACTAATTGTACTTTTGATTGTTTCTCCTGTTGAATTAATTGTAACTAGAAAGCCTGAAAAGGTATTAAATCACATATACATATTTTAATTTTTTAAAATCAGAAATAACTAACATCTACTTATCATAATTGATTAGGTATAAGTCCTCAAGTATTAACACCGTTATGAAAAAATTGAGGACACTAAAAACAAATTTTGTAATGTAACTTATACATTCTCTGAAAATATCAAATTGCTGTCTAAAGCTATTAATATTAAACATAGATCTATACAGATGTACTGTCTTGTGGTAATGTTATATAAACAAATAAATGACTTTTTAAATTTTAATGATGATCTTATAAAAATTTTAAAAATTATATCCATGATTATTAAGCTCTTTTATAATGAGATTGTTACTAGGCCTTTTTTTGATAGTCAAAGCTGTAATAAAAATTTTGCCAGTCTCTCAAATAATATCAATTAATTGTTTTTAGATTTCTTTCCACTTAGGTCACATTATAGGAGGTTATAAAACAATTTGATAAAGATCAATTAAAAGGAAACCAACAATTTATTGCAGGTATTAGAATAGAAAATAAAACATTGTTTCTATTGATGGAACTACTCCATCAATAGGCAAAGTGTAACCAAAATCTGTCTAGATGGATAGTGTGTAATTTCTTCAAAGGACTCTGTTTAGTAAATACATCACTGTATACATCAGGAATCTTGCTCCAATAAAGGAACATAAAGATTAGTCCAGTTGTGTGGTGACAGCCACTAGGCAAGAATTGCCTCTTTCCATCTACAGACAAATTACTATCCAGAAAAGGACACACTTGCAGAATAGTCGACTGATTATATCTGCCTAGACAGAGTAATCAGCCCTTAATAATACTGCATCACTATGGTCTGTCAGATGATTCTGGGCCAGAAGGCTGAAGATTTGATGCTCCAACGTTCGGTAGTATAGTGGCTTTCCAGGTGTTCAGCAGTCTCTATAAATTGGCTAAGTTTTAGAAGCTATGCTTAGTGCTTCCCATAATTACAGTTAACCCAGTCATTCTGGATTTCTGATGGGGCTGAAGACCTATAGTCTCATAGCCAATCCTGGCTATTTACTTTGAGAGAAAAGATCTGAGTGCATGGTTTTCATCTGACATTCATTCTAAAGCCAAGAAAAAAAGCCAGGTTCAAAACTAAGTGCTTTAGTTAGGACAGATGACAGAGGTTCTGGTTAGTCAACAAAATGATGGACTGGATATTAAGGCTATCTTGCACCTCACTGGTACAATTAGGAATAACTATGCTCTAATTGCATTTTGAGAGAAAAGTTTTATTTTGACAGGAAGGGTGAAGCTAGGTGATGAGAGAGAGAAAGAGAGAGCAAGAGAGGAGGGGGCATGGAGGCAGACGTTCACGTGTCTCCACCAGTCAAAGATAGTTTATATATCTAGGTTGGGTAGTGGTTTACACCTCTGATTGAGCATTACCAAACTTACAAAGCCTTTGATTAACATTTTTAGAAAATGTATAAAAGCAAAAAGGAAAAGAGGGCATGGGATAGGGGTTTTCTAGGGAGGAGAAATGGGGAAAAGGGATGGCATCTGAAATGTAAATAAAATATAAAAAAAAGAAAAAAAGAAGGAAAGAAAGAAAAAAAAAACATTGTCTGGGCTTATTTACACAAATTTTTACTGATAACTCAGTTATAGGTCTAAACCGTCAGTGAACCTGTAGAACCACACAGATAATAGATGTTTTGCCACACAATCACTTCCAACAAATACTTATATGCAAGGGCAAATATAATGGAGAGATAAAACAGAACTCTTTCCTTTTCCACTTAGAATATAAAATAGAACTTTTTTCCTTTTTTCAAATACAATAGAAGTTTTCTTTGTACCTTTTTCTTAGATAGCTTTCATAGAAAACTTTTTACTCTTAATAATAAACTCTTTAATAACTTTTTTAAGTGGCCTCAGACTTGTAGGTGTAAGTTAGAGCTCAACAGTTTTTGTTGAGACAAAACAAATCTGTTTACTTAGTTTTTGACTATTTTAGAATGAAGTGCTAAATGCCCCCCCCCCCAAAAAAAATGTAGCTTCTGGTCTCAGGTATCGAAAAAGGCAGATCAGCTACAGTGGGACAATAATCTAGATAAACAAGCCTTTATTATACAGTAATACCAATGTAAATAATAAAATTGTATGGCCAATTATTTTTGTAGGGTCTGTAATCTATGTGATAAACAAATTTGTTATGGCATCTTCTTGGGGTCTAGGCAATCTAGTATGAGCTCTTAAATGATACATGGTTTTTAAATTGAGCTGTATTTGTAAAATTTGAAAATTAGCAATATCTAGAAAAGGAACAATTTTAAGCAATTATAAACCATGAGCTATATAATGGCTATGAGTATATCAATTGAAAGCTTAATTTTTGCATTTTAAATAGTGGGTACAGCATGTAGTTCAATTATCTTTGCTGAAGCAGGAGAAACTAAAGAGAGTAAATATGTAATCTAACTATGTATATTGTCTTTTTATTAAATGAGCTGTCTATTAACACAGTAAACATACTTTTTATGGGCTACATATATAAATTCATAAGAAATATAAAGGCATATACAGGGGGAAAATTGTAGTAAATTGATCATGTATTAGGCCAAATATCAGTATTCTTTAATAACCAATTATATTATTATTTGGAATAAGGAATATTTCATTAAGTTCTTTTTCAAAATACGTTGTGATCTTAACCTATGATTTTGTATTAACACAGCAACAGCTTTAAAACAGGATGTCAGAACTTCTTTTGAAAATAAAGAAATATAAATCTATATTAATAATCTTTTTTATCAGAGGACTGTTATAAAAACCGCCAACAACCAATTAATTTATATAATACATCTATTAATAATAGCTTTCTCTACTTTTTGTAAAATTACTCTTCTTTTGTCAATTAATTGTTGAGACAAATTAGAATTTGTATCTCTCTTGAGAACATTAAACAGAGGCTTAAATTGTTTGCAGAAAGTTTAAAATAAGATCTTAGCCAATTAGCATCTCCTAGAAAATTTTGAAAATAATTTAAAATAAGTAAACTATATTTTCTTATTTGAATTGTTGTGTCAATTTATTTAAGAGTATAACTGATATCTCAGTTACTGAAAAGATATTTATTGTCTTTGGCTGTTTTCTTTAGCAACAAGCACTTTCTAAATTTTTAAATCTCATTGTATAAGAGCAAAGGCTTGTATTAAAACTACTTTTAGAGGGATCAATTAATAAGCCAATTGTGTAACAAAAGTAGGTGTTCGTGTTTGATCCCAGATAAAACTCTTACTGAGATCTCTTTTATGTATTTGGTTTTTGAATGACCCTAACTCAGAATTATCAGTTTTAATCTAGCTTTTTGTTACCAAAATTATAAATGTGTGATCATACTCAATTATATATAACCAGGACATATAGATTATAGTTATATATTTTTAAACTAATTAAGAATAAGAATAAATGTACATCTAAACATTTTTTTCTTACCTTCTTAGCTGTAATTTAAGAGAAAAGCACCCTTTTACTCATCAAACTGGGAAAAAACACTATCAACTCCCTTACTACAGAAGCCATAAAACTGCTGTTCCCCTTCCAGGAGCCGCTTATGAAAACAGTTAACTCTTCCCAAGGTTCTTTCTGCTCCTCTCTAGCCACAGAGCAGGGTAAATTATCAGTTTTTCTTGTGTAAACTGAGACTGCCTTCCAAGCAAGCTTTAAACTAAATTAAGCAAGCAGTTTTAACCAGTTTTTCTTTTGAAGAAGAAACATAGACAAACCAATCATTCAGACAACAAGACAAAGACAGACAATTGACACACATGGACAATATTGGTATACCAATGACAGACAATAAACAGAGAAAGCAAGACTGAAAATTTCCCCCAATGAGAGCCAGAGTGATTAGGTAATCCCCCATCATCTCCTGCTGCCAGGAGGACTCTGTAACAAGCTTTTTGTTTTTCTTAGGTTAACATGCCAGAGAGCTGTCAACTTCTTTCACTTTCTCCCTTCCTCTCTCTCTCATTTTCAAGGTTTAACTTTTATCTCTTCCTTAGGAGGTATAACATTTTTTATGAATATTCCCCTCCTAGGAAAACAACACTAATGAAAGCAAAGAATTTTTAAAGTTTTTTTTTTTTTTTTTTTTTTTTTTTTTTTTTTTTTTTTTTTTCCCTAGTTCCTCTAACCTTGAGTGATTCCCTGAGTCCTGTCATGAAGACCTGGTGACTGCTTAGAAATTATTCATCCTAAGCTTTGTCTTTTAACCATAATTCCTTGCACCCTGAGTTGACTCACTCCTTGAGTCCATCATAAATAGTGACGACTTAAAAAAAAAAAAACCTGTCCCAGGGCCCTCTACTTCAGGACCTCACTGCTCTTATCATCCCCAGGATAGTTCCACAGTTGGGTGGACTGTGGTATCCTTCTGAATTGAGGCCATTGTCAGGCAGACCTCAGGAGTTGTCCTCCTGGGTGCTTCTGAGAAATTCCAGAGCCAAGCCTCTGGGATTCACTTTAAAAAGTGCTCTGAGATTCAAAGTACCTTTATGCACTCTAGGCAGCCATCCTCAATGCTCCTGAAAAACTGGTAGGCCTACTTCCCTCTGAAGACTCAGCATCCCCCCTTTGTCAATCTCCTCGAGCCCCTGAATGCTGGGGGACAGAATGTCTCGTTTTCAAGCCCCACAACACTGGGCACCAAAATATACTGGCCAGCAGGGCATTAAACAGGGGTCTGGTGAGATCACCTGAAAGAGAAGATGGGGGACAGCCAAATGTAAAGAATCACAGCTTATCTATAGGCTGATCAAACTGTACTTTTTACATTTTCACACAGGGGCTATATACACAAAAAGGCAGGATGTGGGGAAGGGAATGACACAGGAGGATAGGTGTTTGGGGGGGGAGGGGTACAGATATCTTCCAGAAAAGAGTGTCAGCTGGGTGAAGGTTCAGGGGACAGAACACTATGACTCTGGAGATAATTCACTTGTCCTAATCTAAGTTGGTAGTATCTACGAAGGTCACCTATTTACAAGGTCTATGACTAAAGCCTGGCAACTATCCATCAGAGATGCTTGTTTACAATATCTTATAGCTATCTGTTTCAGTGTTTTTCCACAGAGACCCAAGACTTTGTGTTAGCAGGCAGAGTTAGGTCTATGGCTGAATATAGCCTCAGTGTATAAGCAAAGCTGCCCCTGATACTGCCCCACCTGGGTATCTATCCCATATACAGTTACCAAACCTGGACACTATTATGGATGTCAGGAAGTGCTTGCTGAAGGGAACTGGATATGGCTGTCTGCTGAGAGGCTCTGCTAGAGCCTGATAAATACAGAGGTGGATGTTTGCAGCCAACCATTGGACTGAGTGCAGGGTCAGTGATGGAGGAGTTGGAGAAGAAACTGAAGGCACTGAAGGGCTTTGCAGCCACATAGGGTCAGCCATAGTGTCAACAGGCCAGACCTCTAGGAGCTCCTGTGAACTGGAGCATCAACCAAATGATAAATATATAGGAACCCTTGACTCCAGCTGCTTATGTGGCAGAGAGTGAACCTTTTGGACATCAATGGGAGGAGTGGCCCTTGGTCCTGTGCATGTTGGATACCCCAGTATAGGGGAATGAGAGGACCAGAAGGCAGGAGAGAATGGGTGAGGGAGAGCACCCTCATTTTGGTAGGGAGATGAAGGATCAGTTAGGGGTTTCTGGAGGTTAGACCCGGAAAAAGGATAATCTTTGAAATGCAAATAAAGAAAATATCAATTAAAAGAATAAAAAGAAAATGTTGCTTAAAATAAGTATCAGTCTATATGGAAACTAACAAAAAATATAGACTCATAGAAACATCTCTAACAAAAATCATTGATAAACAGGAAGTTTTCAAAAGTAAGCATCACTAACCCTCCAAGATGAGCAAAAAATTTCAACTTTTTTTCTTCCTTTCTTTTTCTTCTCTATGACACAGTTGCTAAATTTGGGAATACAATGGATACAAAAGTGAATTCATGTGTAAATTGTAACTAAAATTCTTTGTCCTGTAATAATTTTCAATTTTTTACATTAGAGTTTTGTTTTTGACTTGACATTTTTGGGGGGACATAGAAAATTTTTAATTCATATTACTGAGAAAAAATGTGAAATTTTGATTTGGAAGCTTCTTTATCAGCTGTGATTGGGAACTCCAAATTAAAATATTACAGAGCCTTCTTCTTCACTCCCATTTTGGTGATTCTTCCTAGATGATGTTTATTCATTATGACTCTTAGTGAATCTGCAAAACTACTCTCTACCAGGCATTCCATAGATTTTGTACTTGACTGGAACACAATATGCTTCCTTTGCTCTTTTTTATCCCCCATTCTGGTCTCTCCAGGATACATTTATATTCTTTCCTCCTCACTTGATTCTGGCCACCAAAGTCTTCATCTAAGGCTATCTCAATCCCTTTAGGACTTCCTAGCATCTGTGGCCAGAGACAGGTATCTCTAGTTCTCCCTTCTCTAACCTTCATGGAACAGTCCCCAGCTCCTGTTTAAAGGAATTCTAGAATCAGTGTTCATATCACATCTGCTAACAAAAGACTTGAACAATAAGAAAATTAAGACATTGAAAAAATAAACTGAAAAACACTACAAAATGAAATATCTCTCATATTATAAACCAGTAAGATTGATATTATGACAATGACTAAAATCACCACCAAAATCAGTCTACAGATTTAGTACAGTTACCATCAAAATCCCAATGCAGTTCTTAAAATAATTTGAAAAAGCAAAAACTTCATATGGACATATTAACATACCATTAAATTTCATCTTGTATTAAGAGATAAGGTAATAGACACATCTTAACTTTAGATAAGAAACAGACATATTGATCAGTGAAGTAGAACTGAAACACAGACATAGATTACTGAGCTTTAGCAAGAAATCCAAAAATATGCTGCTTGTAGTGTAATGAAAATAGATTTATCACTCTGTACAAAGACCAACTTCAAGTGGATAAAGGACCACAACATAAGACCAGATACCATGTACTGATAGGAGAAAAAGTAGAGAATAGGCTTCATCTCATTGTCAAAGGAAAGTACTTTATGATAGAAACCCACTATCTAAAGCATGAAGAAGAACCATCAATCAGTGGGATCTCATAAAGCTGAAAAGCTTCTTTATAACAAAGTACTTCATCATTTGAACAAAGTGGCAGCCTGTAGAATGTTAATTTTTTAACCAATTATACATCAGCCACAGGACTATACTACCATATATAAAAACAAGACAAAATACCAAAAGCAAAAAAACATCAAGATAATGTATAAATTAATCTAAACATAATCTAAAACAAGATATATAAATAAACACAGAGTTCTCTAAAGCACAAACATCTGAGAAAAACTTTAAAATGTACATCCTTAGCAACTCTGGAAATGTGAATAAAAATTTCATTGGGAGTACATCTTATTCTAGTCAAAATACCCAAAAATATTTTAAAAAGAAAGAAAAACAGTGAAATTGAAGGAGGAAAGTACATGTATTTACTTCTACATGGAGTACAAACAGATACATGTGTAAATGTTTCTCAAAAGTCAGAAAACACATCCAACACAAGGTTACAAGATACTCATCTTAGACATATAGGGAAATGAGTCTTTTTTCCCCCAAAGAAGTGTATTCTTATTATGTTCCTTGCTGGCTTATTAATAATAGCAAGAAAATGGAAAGAGCATAGATGCCAACAGTAGATAATTAAAGAAAACATGTTATATTTTCACAATGAAATATTATCCATTTCTTATGAAAAAATATAAAATAAGCAGGAGGTTCTGACACAAGTCTTTATTTCTAGCAGTAAGAAGGCAAAGGCAGATCTCTGTAAATTCAAGGCCAATCTGGTCTAAAAAAATGAGTTTCAGGACTTGCAGGGCTATACATAGAAATCCTGTCTCAAAAACTAGCCACCCCTGATTAAAAAAAAAAAAGAAAGAAAGAAATCTGTTAATATATGGATAGAAATAAAAACAAATCATCCTGATTGAGGTAATTCAGATTCCACAATATGCAAATTGTGTGATTTTTTTCATATGTTTGTCATATATATATATATATATATGTATATATATATATATATATATATATATATATATATATATAATTTAGCTTAATCATTGTGACTAGAGAGTATGAGAAGACATTTCAAAGTGGAGGAAATAAACTACAGTGGTGTAAGAAAATGCATCACATAAACAGCTACCCGACATTATAGGGATTTGTCAAAGCTATTAGTTACCCTCCTCAACTTGATGATAAGGCCCTATTGCTAACAGCATTACATACATATGTCCTCAAGTATGAAGAAAACTGGTGCCAAATGAGATGCACCAATGCTACTTATTAGCATTTTCAGTGCTGTAAGGCCCTTTTAACACTAAAAAAAGAAAAAAATAATGATTAATATCACTCAGCTTTAAAGTTCATGATGTAACATAGCAAACTGCCTACAGTACTGTCACCATAGTAACACAGATGCAATGGAAGTAATCAATCACTTTTCAATATTTAAAGCCCATTCTATGAGATAAAATCCAGACCTGACCCTGCTACAGCAGCCTATAACTCAGGGCTAGGTAGGCCATGGACCTCAAAGTGAAACCTCCTGCTATTATTCTGTGAAATGAAAATAGAAATATTATGCCTTCTGGTGACATAGTGCAATGTACATGGATCAGTTTATAGATCCAAATTCGTAAAAAAGCCTCTGTTTTTAGTAGACTGTAATTAACACAGAAACTAAACACTGTGTACCTAGAAGACAGGCAGAGACAATGGAGGATTTATCTATAAATGAGATGTGTTTATTGTACCCATGTCTGCAAGGCTTGGACATTTATGCAGAACAAAAAGTTGAATGACTCTAAGAGCTGGTGGTAGTGAGTAATGACAATGGCACTGCCTTTTCCATACTTGACATGGATGTCCTACTTAGGGCTTCTATTGCTATATCCTGTCCAGCAGGACATTAAACAGAGGTCCGGGGAGGTCACCTGAAAGAGAGCATGGGGGTGGTGGGGGGTAACAGGCAAAGACGCAAAGAAACACGGCTTGTCTATAGGCTGATCGAACCGTAATTTTTACTTTTTCACACAGGGGTTATATACACAAAAAGGTAGGATGTGGGGAAGGGGATGATGCAGGAACGTAAGTGTTTAGGGAGAGTACAGATATCTTCTAGAACAGTGTATGAGCTGGCTAAAGCCTCAGGGGACAGGTCACTCTGACTCCACCCATGATTCACTTGTCCCTATCTAAGTTGGCATTATCCATCAAGGTTACTTATCCATAAGGTTTATGGCTGACACCTGGCAGCTTTCCACCAAAGCTGCTTGTTTACAATAGCTTCTAGCCATCTGCTTCAAGGTTTTTTCACAGAGACCCAAGACTTTGTGTTAGCAGGCTGACTTAGGCCTATGATTGATTTTAGGCCTTCAGGTATAAGCAAAGCTGTCCCTGACATTGCTGTGATGAAACACCATTGCCAAAGAGCAAGCTGGTGAGGAGTTACTCAGTTTACCTTTCCACATTGATGTTCAGTCATCACTGAAGTCAGGACAGCAAGTTAAACAGGGCAAGATCCTGGAAACAGGACCTGATACAGAGGCCATGGAGGTATGCTACTTACTAGCTTGCTTCCCCTGAATGGCTCAGCTTGGTTTCTTATAGAATCTAGGATCATCAGGCTAAGCTGGGTTTACCACCCTGGTCACTAATTGAGAAAAAGCCTTATGAATGAATCTCATAAATAAATTATCTCAGCTGACTCTCTGTCCTCTCTGATAAGCTTAACTTATATCATGTTGATACAAAACCTTCCAGTACAAGAGCTGATACATATATGTACTCAAAGAGACTGTAACTTTTGTAGGTATTCACAATACCTACAAAAATTCAAACCAGAGAAAGTGTAAGCACTGGGAATGGGAATAAACACAAAGAAACACTTAATCAGGAATTAGTTTATAATTGATATACTTGCTGGGAAAGAGAAAATCAGATTTCTCCACTGTAGTAATGCTGAGAATCTTAATTTAAAAAGGCAAGCCCCATGTTCTGTATTACTTGCTTAATGCAAACCATCTTAGGTTTTTTGTGTGTGCTTTGTATTTTTTCCATTTTGCCATTGTTTGTTTGAATTTTTATTTTGAAAGTGTAAGAGAGAGAAAGAGGATGTGAAGACGGGTAGGTAGCTGGGGGATATATGGAAGAAGTTGGTGAAGGAAAGTAATTTGATAAGCATATATTGTATAAAAATTTATTTTAGAAGCTAATAAGTAAGTAATCTGCATTTATTCAGATAAAAATAAAATGCAGCATTTTTTGCAATCTTTTTTAATAAACATTTTAGGATTATAAGATCAAAATCTAGTAAGTAATAAAATATATTATAATATAATATAATAGTTTTAATTTTAAAAAGTTCTATTCACAATTTTATTATTTTTATAAAAGAAAATATGGTTCTCAAACTTTATCCATAAGTAATTAAATTCTCTCTCTCTCTCTCTCTCTCTCTCTCTCTCTCTCTCTCTTTCTCTCTCTTTCTCTCTCTCTCTCTCACACACACACACACACATATACACACATACAAAGACTGGAGTGAGCACCTTAAAGATGCAAGTTTTATAGAATACTATATATTATAAAGGAGGGAGAAGAGGTAGTTAAAGATGAAACCTGTTTTCAAATAAATCATTTTCTAACTCTATTTCATCCCGAGAAAGCTTAGTGATTTTATTAATAGCCTAATGCCTGAAAATGATGTACAAGATTATTTTTGAAATTTTCCTTTTCTAGCTGCCTGATGAGGTGTTAAGACCATTTTTTTCTGCGATTGATGTTAGGTTCAGTACTTGAAGAAGTTGTAGAGATATTAGTCTCTAGTTATATATTACTATGGTAGTGCTTTCCCTTTATCTGTACTTTTATTTGGGATATTAAATGTCTCCGGTAGTTCTACTTCAGTTACTGAAAAATGATCAAGTTTCTCAGAATATATTTTATGGGTTTCAAAATCCTACAATTGATAATTCATCCTTATTCTCTGATGTAGATGATACAGTTAAGCAGAGAAGCTGAAACAGGAAGATATACTTGAAACAAATGCCTTTTAAAACTATCGTTTTTCTTACACTGGTGTCAGATAATAGAAATAAAATGTAAAATTAAAAGTTCAAAGCTTTAGAGCCAAGGACTTGAATTTATTGTACTGATAAAGGCCATTAATAATGTTCGTAATTACAGAATATAAATACTCAGGAAAGATATAGAACATAACTTTAAAACACGACCCAATAAAAGTTGATAACTGTATAGCTAAGGTCACCACACTAACAAAAGAAGCCATCAAAAATCAAACCACAATCTTTTAGATATATTCTTTACTGAATAAATCTTATAGCCTTGCTCATTTTCATTAAATGAAATGGCTCTGGTTTAAATTATGTACAGTTGTTGGGAAATAAGTTCTTAACAGTAAATAACTTCTAAAACTTATATATGACTATTAAAGCCATGTCCCCTGTATATTTATAGACAATGTTACTATTCTGCAAACAATTTAAACTTTACTAAAGTTCATGTATGTAGTTGATATTCTTTCATTATAGAGCTATCAATAGTTCAATGATTTTAACACATTTGTATAGTAAATTAAAAATAAACTGCAGAAAGTAAATCAACAACATATTACATTTCTGGTATAACTTGGTACAAATTTTTAAGTTAACAAGTCCACCAACTATTTTTGTCAGTAGCTACAGAAATAGAAATTTAAGTATTAAAAAGCATAGGAGGATCAAGTAAAACCTCTCTACAGCAAAACTACAGATTAAAATATTTATTAAAAAAATAAGTTTCTAATGAGTGGGTCAGAAGCCATTGAAATGTCTGGCTTTATATTTAAGTAAAATATTTACGTTTATATTTAAGTAAGTTGCTATCCTGAAAAGAAAATTATTGGAATTTTATATTTGCCCTGAGCTAATGGCTTTCATGTAATTCATTCATGAAATACTGAATGTAAAAATAAAATGGTAATTGTTCTTACAGTAGTAATGATTACAAAGTATAAATAATTTAGGTTTTCCAAGAGCAGTTCTAAAGAATATGATTTGCAGTAAATACTGTTAGCATAAATCAACTCATTCATGCCTGAGAAATTGTTTACTGTTTTGCTCTTTCAAACATTACTGATCATCAGAAAGCCCAACTACATATACACCCAATTACAGTGTTCTCTCTGGCAACCACATATTAAAAGAATGGATCTTATGGATTTATTTTTATGTTTTTTTTTTTTTTTTTTTTGGATATTTTTTGAGACAGGGTTTCTCTGTGTAGCTCTGTCTATCCTGGAAGTCACTCTGTAGACCAGGCTGGCCTTGAACTCAGAAATCCACCTGCCTCTGCCTCCCAAGTGCTGGGATTAAAGGCGTGCACCACCATTGCCTGGCAGGATTTATTTTTTAAAAAGCAAAAAATAAAAAAATAAAAGGACAGGAGCTAATTAGATAATAGTTAGCTGTACTTTTGTATAAAAATATCCTCCTGCTTTCTCCATACATTTATTCATTAAATGTGTAATATTTTTATATTTGATTCAATATGGATTTCAGTAAGTTGTGTGTGACATAGAATTTTCTACTCTATTTTTATTAGTTTAAAAAATATATTTCATGTACTCTAATGTGTCATGCTATAACTTTCACTTTGTATCTTTGTATCTTTCAGATAAATAATGATCTCTAGTTAAAACTATACTGTCACAAGGGATCTGATACCATGCTTTCACATTGGGGAATTTCCCATAGTACATGTCCATTTTCTGTATTCACTCACGAGTTGATGACATTTAAATTATTTTGTAATCCTTGGCTACTGTTTTGAGTAATATAATAAACTTAAACATGGGAATGATTTTTCATTAGAATTTATTTCCTTGAATTTATAAACAACAATCGCTCACTTAGCATTTTTAGCAATGGTGATAAATTTTTCTCAACAACATTTTCCAATATTTTCCAATATTTTTTTTCCAATATTTTAGGACAAAAAAGATTTAAAAATAGCAAAAATGTTTTGTAAATACAAATAGACTTCAGGTTTATTTATCCATAACTTCAAAACATAGAATTTTACTTATTTAACAGTACAAAACAATTTCTGTTGTTCTGAGACACCATCTCTCAAGCACAGACTTTTGTCAATTTACTGTACAACTGAAGTCTCAAATTTAATATGAAAGTATCTCATGTTATTGAAGTTGGGTTTGATTTTCCTATATTCTTGCTTTTATCTCATAAAATGCTGCGATTATAGATCTATACTAGCATGCCAGACCAAGTATTTTTGGTTCTTTTCCTAAGGATTGAAGCCAGAATATCATTCATGCTAGACAAATGTTCCACTACCTATTCGTATCTCTTAGTAACAGAATTCTAGAACATACTCACAGCATATTTATTTGTTACAGCTTACCTGCTGGAATGCATTAAGGTGGGGTGGGGCAGGTCTGCTAAAAATAAAAGAAAAAACTAAATAGTCAATATAAAATGAGATTTACTGATTTTTTTCTATTTATTAAAAATACATTTTCTCACATACTTTAGTATATTTATGTCACCACCCTCGTCACATTAATTCTTTCCCAACTTCACTTTTTTCTGTGTCTATCTCCTTTATATCTCTCATTTGAAAATGAACAAATTCCAAAGTATTAGAAATTAATATAATATAATATAATCAAAAAATCTAACACAAGTAACAGGACAAAACCAACAAACCGGCAAAATTGGCCAAAAGAAAGCACAAGAAGCAGTGACCCACTCACTTAAACACTCAGGAATTCCATAAATACACTAAACTGAAAGAAGCAATATAGATAAAAGGACTTGTGCAATATAGAGAATATGTATTGTAAAAATTATAAAATATTTAAAAGTATAAATATGTAAAATAAAATTGCAAATGTTAAGATTATGTAATGTAAAACTAATAGATAAAATATATAATTGGAAAATTATAATTGAAATTAATAAGTTAAAATTATTATATAATTTTTTTTTAAAAAAAAAGCCCTGACATGACATTATAAGACATAGATTCTACAAAAATTCATATAGTTTATTTTTTGCTGGTCATCTATTACTAAACATGAATACAAACTTAAGAGTAGTTTGTTTTGTCAGTGAATCTCCATTGTACAATGTCAAAAGTATTGGAGAGATCAGAAATTCAAGGCCTATACCTAAACATAATGAAAGCACTATAAAGCAAACCAGCAGCCAATATCAATATAAATGGAAAGATACTTGAAGCAATCCCACTAAAATCCAGGACAAGAAGAGGATGCTCATTTTCCCCATATCTGTTTAATATAGTACTCAAAGTTCTAGCTAGAACAAATAAGACCTCAAAAAGAGGTTAAGGACACACAAACTGCAAAGAAGAAATAAAGATATTACTATTTTCAGATGATATGATAGTATACATAAGCAACTCCCGAAACTCTACTGGAGAACTTCTCCAGCTGATAAACAACTTCAGCAAAGTGGTTGGATATAAAGTTAACTCAAATAAATCAGTAGCCTTCCTTTATATAAATAATAATCATGATGAGAAAGAAATTAGGAAAAAACTCCCTTCACAATAGATATAAATAATATAAAATATCTTGAGGTTAACTCTAACCAAACAAGTGAAAGGTGTGTATGACAATAACTTCAAGTCTCTCAAGAAAGAAATCAAAGATTTCAGAAAATGGAGAAATCACCTATGCTCATGGATTGGCAGAATTAACATAGTAAAAATGGCCATCCTACAAAAGTCAATATACAGATTCAATCCAATCCCCATAAAAATCTCAACACAATTCTTCAAAGACATGGAAGGAGCAATTTTCAAATTCATCTGGAAAGGCAAACAAAGCAAAACACCAGAATAGCCAAAACAATATTTAACAATAAAAGAATGGCTGGGAGAATCACCATTTCTGACCTCAAGCTTTACTACAGAGCAATAGTGATAAAAACTGCATGTTATTGGTACAGAGACAGTCATGTGGATGATTGGAGTAGAATTTAAGACCTAGAAATAAAACCACACATTTAAGGGCACTTGATCTTTGACAAATAAGCCAAATATATACAATTAAAAAAAGAAAGCATCTTCAACAAATTGTGCTGGTCTAACTGGCAGTCAATATGTACAAAAATGAAAATAGACCCATATTTGTCACCTTGCATAAAGCTCAAGTCTAAGTGGATTAAGGATCTCAACATAAAGCAGATACTCTTAGTCTAATAGAAGAGAAAGTGGAAAAGAGCCGTGAACTAATTGGCATGGGAGAAATATTCTAAACAGAACTCCAAAGGTGCATGCTCTAAGATCAAGAATTGATAAATGGGACCTCATGAAACACTGGAAAGCTTCTGTAAGGCAAAAGAAATAGCCAATGAGACAAGTTGGCAACTTACAAATTGGGAAAAATATCGTCACTAACCCTACATTCGATAGAGGGCTAATATCCAAAATGTATAAAGAACTCAAGAAGCTGATCACCAAAAACCAACCAACCCAATCAAAAATGAGGTATAGAACTAAACCTCGAATTCACAACAGAATAATCTTGAGTAGCTAAGAAACACCTAAGGAAATGTTCAACTAAGGTTCCACCTTACACCAATCTGAATTGCTAAGATCTAATCCTCAGGTGATAACACATGTTGGCAAGAATGTGGAGAAAGAATAATACTTCTCCATTTATAGTGGGATTGCAAACTGTTACAATGACACTGGAAATCAATCTGGAGGTTACTCAAAAAATTGGAAATAGGTCTATCTGAAGACCCAGCAATGTCTGTCTTTAGAATATACCTAAAAGATGCCCCACCATACCACAGGGACATATATGTTTATAGTGGCCTTATTTGTGATAGTCAGAAGCTGGCAACAACCCAGATGTTCACGGACAGAAGAAAAGATATAGAAAATGTGGTTCATCTACAAAATGGAATACTGTTCAGCTATTAAGAATGAGGACATTCTGAGTTTTGCAGGCACATTTATGAAACTAAAAAATATCAGCCTGAGTGAGGTAACTCAGACCCAAAAGGACATACATGGTATATACTCACTAATAAGTGGTTATTAGCCAATGAAAAAAGTACAGAATATCTAAAATACAGTCCACAGAACTCAAAACAAGTCAACAAGCTGAAGTGCCCAAGTGAGGACACCTCAGTCCCACTTGGGAGGGAAAATAAAGAAATCACAGTTAGGGAGGGAGGGAGGAACCTGGGAGGAAATATGGATGGGGGTTTGGGGGCTGAAGAGGGGAACCTGATCTGATATTGGGTGAGGAAAAAGGACTGAAGCCCTGAGGACAGCAGAAAAACAAAAACAGGCAACCTAAGTAGATATGAGTTTGGGCAGACCACTCCAGAATGCACCAGAGACCTAGGAGGTGAGAAATTCTCAAGACTCAAAGGTGTGAACCTTAGATGAAATACTTGACAGTAGGGAAAGTGAAGTTATATATCCTTCAGGAGGAAGTCAGGGCAACACGTGAAGGAGGGGTTTGCCATCATACAGTCAAAATTCTGACACATAATTGTTCCTGTCTGAAAGAACTACAGGAATGGAAATGGAGAGGAACCTGAGGAAAAGAAGGTTCAGAGACAGGCCCAAACTGGGATTCAGCTCAAGGGGAGGTCCCAGTGCCTGACACTATTACTAAAGCAATGGAGTCTCACAAAAAGGGACCTAACCTGACTGCCCTCCAAAAGACCTAACAGGCAGCTGAAAAAGTCAGATGCAGATACCCAACCAATGGACAGAAGGTGGTGACCTCTGTGGTTGAATTATGGAAAAGCTGAAAGAAGCTGAGGAGGAGGGTGACCCTATGGGAAGACCAGCAGTCTCAGTTAACCTGAACCCTTGAGATCTCTCAAACACTGGACCACCAATCAGGAAGCATATAGCAGCTGATATGAGGCCCCCAACACATATACAGCAGAGTACTTCTGGGTCTGGGTTTAGTCAGAGAAGATACACTTAGCCCTCAAAAGACTGGAGGCCCCAGGGAGTTTAGAGGTCTGGTAGGGGTTTAGGAGTGGGAGGTGGGGTCATCTTTGTGGAGACAGAACTCCCTGCTCCCAGCAGGGGTCAATAGGAGAAGTCTTCCCTCTACTGGTGGGTTCTCCTTTTGGGCCAGTTGGTTGCAGCCCATCAGACAAGAAGTGTATCTGGCCCCCATCCTGGGGACCAAGTCTTCACCCAACAGAGGATAAGGACAGTCTGGGATGACCATAAATGAATGGGATACCCAGCTCATCTCTTGGTCTACCATTTTCCCGGTAGTCCATGAATACATCGTGGTGCCAGTGGCTCCTTGGAACCATGGTCTTTTTTTGTTGTTGTTGTTTTGTTTTTTTGGAAGTAGGGCCATTTGCTTGGAGGAGGACCAAATGTTAAGCCCCTGTGTTTATCAAGAGTTGAGTAGGTCCAAATCACACTTACCCCAATCACTGTCTTCACTCAGAGCCAATATTTTCCCTATTGGGGTTGTTTTTCTCAAGGCCTGGGATTTTCTGACCCTGGCTTCCATTTGTTAGGGCACTCTCACGCTCAGCAGCTGGTTCTTTTACTTGCAATGTGCACACTGGACCTTTTCAAGGAGTTTTCTATCTTTCTTTGATTGGAGTCTCTCTTCTCTGTTTTCCCTTAACTACTATAACCAAGCTTTTCTGTACATTCCTTTCCTGTCATCTTTCTCTTTCTCATCTCTCTTTTATCTTTTTCTCTCTTTCTTTGCTCTTTTTCTTTCTTGTGGGAAGCGGCTCCACTCTCACCATTACAAAGTGGCACTTGGCATAGGCATTGCTTGAGAGAAAAGACAACTCCATATATGGAGTGATTGAGAGTGGCCAATTAGTGACTTCGTGGCAGCTGCTAAAAGGATCAAGGCAATGCATATAAGGGGCTGCGGGAGCTGGGGAAGGGAGAGAAGAGAAAAGAAAGAGAGAGGAAGCGCACTGTACAGGGATAGCTGAATAAACCGCTTGAAGAAGAACACGGTTGCCGTTGCCTTATTCTGCAGGTCGGACGTGGGTAGCAACACTTTCTATGTCTACCTGTTATGATAAACTTTCTCAGCAACAACACTAAATCTTTTAATGACTTATCTTGCAGTCCCTCTAGCCTCTGAAGCTCTTTCCTGATATCTAATAGCCTTGTCTATAAAGGCCACACTGTGTACTAAGAGAATGTCTCTGAAAGCCATTTTAGGAAGGCTGTGGGCATCTCATCTGATCCCTGTTTAACCTCACATTCCTCATAGCTTCATTCCTCATCCCTTCAGACCTGCGAAAGAAATCTGGTATGAGCTTTTAGGTACCCCGTACCTTCTTCATCATAAGACCCCAGTCAGATCTGGTCAGAAGCAACCTGCTGTTGAACACTATCTGGTCACTTGATGGTGCCCCCATTTCTGAGGGAACATTCTTTTTTCTTTCCAGTATCCTCTCTTGCTCGTTGGTCCTGAAGAGCATTCCTGACAACCAGAACCTACAAAGGTCTTGGGGAATAAAAGGGGGGAAGGGTGTTCCTCTAATAGATTCATCTAGGTAACTATATTGGGCACTTGGTCTGGGTGTCCGGAGGCCTATTCTTTTGGCTCTCTGACTCTCAGATCAGACTGTAACTTCTCACAGCAGGTGACCTGCCTGGAAATTGTTTTACTGTCTCAGAGTTCCCGACCTGGAGTCACATGACTTGTCTCAGTGCTACTCAGCAGCCAGTGGCCAAAGTCCCTGCAAGCAGCAGGTGGAAAGCCACCGGGTCTGTCTTGTTCACAGCCATGGCTCACAGAAGTTGCCGTTCTCCTTCTCCAGGTTCTTAACCACCGGGGCCCAGCCTATCTTTTTGTAGATACCCTCGGATTCCTCAGCACCAGGGCAATGAAGAGAGTGAAGCAGTAGCTGCAGCCACTGTGCTGTGGCCTCCTCCCCTCCGCTGGCAGCCACAAGAAGACAAAGGTCACCACAAGCAGCAGGTGGAAAGCTGCCGGGCTGTCACAGCAGAGACCCTGGGGTCCCCAGCCCAGGCAAAACACAACTCTGGGCTGTTCCAAGCATGCCAGGCTAAACAGTTGTCATCACGTGCAGCACCTTTGTTACCCCACTACTGCCTGCTAAGGGTAGGGACCCAGCCTGTGCTCACTCAGGCATCACCCACCACAAGGGACCTGCGTCTGTGTCTGGAGAGCCGCTGCCCTGCTGAGGTGAGGTGCAGCTGGCCCTGAACTGTGCTTCCCCACTCCCCGCAGATGCCTAGTGAGCACTGCCCAAAGCTTCTCCACCGCCTCAGCAAATGGCAGGTCAAACTGCGGCCCTACCGCCAGCCTGAGAGCACCCGGCTTGGCACCAACCCTGGTCACCCAACAAAGAGCTGGGCTCTGCGCCCTGTCAGGTCATGGATCCTCAAGGGAACTCAGTGCTGCCTCTAGCCACTGCCCCAAGCGTGGTTTCCCTCTGGCCTATACCTCTCAGCTCTGCCAGCGGCAGACATGTTACCTCTTTTTAACTTTTTTTTTTTTTTTAAATTAGGATGTTTAACACAGTTGATTCAGTCCAAAATAACGTCAAAGTCCAAGAACACAAAAAATGACAACCAACACACAAACAGTTCACCAAGAAAACAGAGAAAAACAACACAGACAACTCATCCCTGTCACGGGCACACAAACTAGGTTATACAAATAGTTTTTGACCCTGCCACAGGCACAGACCAGGTTACACAATCAAGACATAAAAAACCTGCCAGTGGAAGACTCCAATAACCAGTCAGCTTGCCTACACTGGACCTAATTGAACAGATTCAGACAATGTGGTCAGCCTATGCTGGACCAAATTTAAAGTATTTCTAACACTACCAGCAATGAACAACACAAACAGAATTAGACACGGACACACTGCCATGAGAGCGCAACAAACACCGCCCCAGGCAGCGGTGGCCAAAGACTACCTTCAAATAGAGAAGGGTCGGGTTGTTTCTGACCTTTTCTCCCATACAAACAAACTGGGGACAATAAATCTTGTTGGCTACAGACTTTTCGTGATTTCTTATTACACACCATACGTTCAGATGACGTGAATCGACTTCTATTGTAGTTTGTTTACATAATCACACCACCAAGGAACTGATTATGATTTAATTAGATTTTCTTTATTCAAGCTTGAGCTTGGGCTCCCCAACACCCCTGACACGTCTGGAAGGTGGAATCTTTGGAAAAGCTTCAAAATTATCAGAGGTTAAAATAGGGTTGGAAAGAGGTAGTCTCTTCTAGAGATTAATATCAAATAGTAGTTTAAGTTCATGTAAATATTTAAACAGTAAACCTAATTTCAAAATATTTCTGTGAGTATAGGAATAAATAATAGAAATAGTATGTATTCTAATAGTTCAGATGAAATAAGTAGACATATCAAAATTATCTCAAGTAGAAAGAGCAAATATGAGGTTTTTTTTGCAAGATTTGATTTATAATTCATTCTCAAATTTTTATTTGTTAAACACATTTTCAGATTATAATTACAACAAACAATTCTCCCTTTGCATTCTTCCTTCCAAACCTTCAAATCCCTCTCAGCTATCCATCAAATTTATGGCTCAATTTTTTTATACTATTTCTCAAATATGCTATATTACTACAAACCACACAAACATTGGATGATAAATCAGCCTTAATATTTATGAGAATTATTTCAGGTTAATAATGAAATTCACTATCATGAGCCATAATAATATCTCAATTTTTAATAGGAACTAGTGTAATTATTTTCTGTAAAATAGGAGACAGTATATATTTAGTTATGGAAGCCATCTGGCCATTGTCACAAGATTTGAAGCTGATCCAAAAGAAAACTAAATTAATTTACAATGGAACATGACTATGTTCTATGAATATGCCATTCTTTGACCCTAATATTGAATTCATTTTAATTTAAAGAATATTTTTTATTTTTTATCTCTTTGCTAATGCCACAAACAATCTTACCAATTAGGGTATAAAAAACAAGCATGTTGAATCTACATATAGGCATTGGATTGACACCCATTGTTGGTTGGTTTACTGTAGGGCTGGTTCTATATGCTTTTTGGAAAGCACCGATATCAGTATGTACCATGCATGTTCTATAAGTCAAATGAATTTGATCCAGAGAGGACTAACCAGAACTTCTAGTCACACTCACTTCATTCACATGATTTAATTTTCTGAAGACTACTGTATAGTATTTTAACCATTACTTTATTTTAATAACATTTCATGATTAAGAACAGCTCATAAAACTATATTAGAAATTATTTAATGTATTTGCTAAAGTTTATTTTACATGTAGTTGAATAGGTTAATTATTTTTTGATTCTGAATAGCATCCTGGAGAGCTACAAGGCACCCCAAAGCCCTGAGCCACTGAGTTTCTTATTCTGATTATTATCAGCCTTTTTTTTTTTAATAATGTAAGAGTAATAGTAGAAATTACTGTGATAAAAGCTTTTCAACAAAGTTTTTTTTTAATATTTTGCTCAGTATGATATGACCTTTCTAAGCTAATTATTTCTGATTATCCTTTGTTTTCTTTATTTGCAGAGCAAATCATTCATAATTTATCATCATGAAAGAAGATTTTAGTGTCTCCAATACATTGGCCCATAGACTGAAAACAAAGTTAAGCAAATAACCTAGAACTGACTTAATACTTGCATGTAATTAAAATGGTATAAAATCAAAATGGAGGAGGGAATTTGGGATGGGGGCTTCTAGGGAGGGGGAATGGGGAAAGGGGAAGACATGTGAAATGTAAATAAATAAAATATCCAATAAAAAGGTCATAGATATTTATTTATAATGGGAAGATAGGTGCATGTACAGCCTACTACAGGAACTGAGAAGAATAGACTGCCTACTGAGTTTGCCTTGAGATGCTGAGCTTGCCTTGAGATACCTTGTCTTGAGAAAGGATGGGTTTCTCCATCCAGGCTGAAACAAGAAGGATTATGGTGGGGCTTTCCCTTTAAATTGAGAGTTGAACATTAAACAGTTTTAGAGGAAAGTGTCTTTGTATTTTAAATCATCTTGCTAATCTATCTCAGGTCTTACTTTATATAATAGTAGCTGGGGTATAGTGAAGAGAGCAGGAATAGAAAAAAGAGAACTATATAATCTCAGACATAACAATTTTACAACAAGCACGTCTTATTTTTTATATCTCCTGACCACCAGTCTCCAGTGAGGTCGGGGCAGCAGTATTGTGGTTACAAAATCAGTATCTTTCAGATGTATGTGAGATGATACAGTTTTATAAAATGGAAAACATGAGGTCATACTGCTGAACCTGCAGTCTTCATAATTTTTAAACCCCATCTGTCTATCTACAAAAATATCCTCACTTAACCTGTATGGAGAATTCCTAGGGGGTTGCCACCATTGTCCTTAAATGCAAGGAACCCATTACTAACTTTCTGAGAAATATCTGTATATTATTGCATCCTAAATTTTATGATAAAAATATCCTATTTTTATTATATAGAATTGAGACTAAGACTGGGAGAACTGCTGCAGATTTACTTATCTCTGCTTGTGGTTCTAGGTTACTTTCATTTCCACCTAGAGTGAGTGAGTGACTGTAACATACATTTATCTTGAATTCATGAACAGGCTTTGCCTTAATACTATTAGTAATATCTAGTTTCTCAGCATCAAATAGGACCCTACTAGGTCTTGCCAGGTCATCAAATACTAGTTTAACCAAGAAAGAAAAACAGGGAATCATTCATATATATATGGAGAGAGAAAGAGAGAGAGAGAGAGAGAGAGAGAGAGAGAGAGAGAGAGAGAGAGAATGATAAGTATTAAGAACAATTGTAGAAATGACATCATGAAGTGCTTGCTCCAAAGAATCAGGCTTTGGGGCCTCTCAGTACTCCTACAGGGACTCACAAGAGGCCATAGCCTCATACTCTGAACTCATACTCATACTCTGAAACATAGTACCCATGGTAGGTTTTTCTTACTTGTCATCAGGGGTCCCAGGCATCTTGAGCTTAATGTAGGGCTTCTCCAACAATTCTGATGCTAAGAAAACATTCTGTAAACCAGGCTGTGGTGGCGCACGCCTTTAATCCCAGCATTTGGGAGGCAGAGGCAGGAGGATTTCTGAGTTCGAGGCCAGCCTGCTCTACAGAGTGAGTTCCAGGACAGCCAGGGCTACACAGAGAAACCCTGTCTTGTAAAACCAAAAAAAAAAAGAAAAAAGAAAAAAGAAAACATACTGTATCAGGTATGTTTCTGTACAGAGGCTCTATAAGGCCAGTAATCTGAGAAATAGATCTCCTTGAAATGATTAAAGGCACAACTCCAAAATAAGAGAGGACAGTAAAAGATGTTTCCTCTAATATACTCATGTGATATATTTTATCCTGTATTTATTTTATGTAAAACATACCATAATTATTGCTTTGAAAACACCAAAAAGTTATTTAATGTTCTCTTTTTTAGAGGAAATCTATAATATCCACACTGTAGACTTATGTAAACTTAACAAAAATAAATATAAATATATAAATGCAATTTTATTTTGCTTTAAATGGAGATGTTATTTTTCTCCAGTTCTTTTGCTTTATGTTTTAATGAAAGTAATGCATCATTGCTTTAAATGAAGTAAAGCACAGTATAAAATAGGACATTGTCATTAACCTTTAACATTAGTGTGTAGGGAGGCAGAGACAAGTTTAATAACTCAAAGATAAAATACTCAAAGTGTAATTACCTAAGCCTGCTTTACCCTGGCACATCAACAGAGAGTAATAAACTGCAATCTATTTTAATAGAGGGATGAAATCATCATCTATAATCAATTGTATCTATTTTGTGGCTTACTGAGTAACTGCTCTTTAAAAAGGGGTCATCAACTTATGTTTCAGTTTTGTAAAATGATGCAGTGTTTCAAATTATCACTGTAAAAAAGCCTTTAGAAAACTCAAGTTTAAAGTCAACATTTAGCTCTCATTTACAAAGTCTTTGTCATTGTTGTTTTATCTAACTCCTTCCAACCATTATTTCTAGTCCATGCTATATCTTATGTTACAATCACAGTTAGAATCACCACAAAATGATAAGTATTTCTTGGGGTACATAAGAAAGGGTTATATGCTTTCATCCTATTTTAATATATACATTTTATACTTATATAAAATATAAGGTTGCTATTTTAATAAAATAATAGTTTCTGTAAAGGAAAATATGAAAATAACTTTCCCACCTTACTGATTAATTTCCTTGTTTACATCACTTTTGATCACATGGCATATTTTCACTGTACATGCTCTAAAATTTTTTGAAAACTCACATTGAAGACTTCCAATAAACCACTGCTGATTGCATCCAGGTAAGGTGTCTTGGAGTTTGTGGGTGGTTGTGACTTCCTGAGACTTGAGTAAGGGTCTTCCGAGTTTGGCATATCTTACACTGTCTTATTATTTCTCTAGCTCAAAACCTGAGGTCCATTATATGCTTTAAATCTCTTGGCTGTTTGGTTGCACTCATATCTTAAGAGTCCACCTGTGCATTTAGTCTGGTAAGTCTTTTGTTTTCTGGGGAGTATAGTTCTCCCTTCTTGTGTGCACCATTGCCTCTTTTCCTCTAGATAGTAGCTGGCAGGATGGCTAGCAATCTGAGTTCTTTCTCTTACTCTGTGTTATAAGTGAGGCCATCTCTTAGGCCCAAAACTGGGAAGGGCTCCTGTATCAAGCCACTTTATCTGTCCAGTTATTGCCTCAGGCCACTGAGTCTCCTCCCTTTTTGTGTCCTGGGCAACAAATATTTACAGCTGCTAGATTCATCAGGGTTTCCTCTCTTGGTATATAGCCCTGCAGACATGGGCTGTGGCAAAAGCATACCTGCTTTTCGGTCCCAGGTTCCAAGGTTGCTCTCTGCACCGACGATCCCAGGGGTGGGGAGTCAGCCCAGATGACATTTGTGTCCATCACAGTAGCGCTGGCTTGTTTCTGACCAGCATGGAGAAAACTGCTCCCGTCTGTAAAGCAGGTTACCTCGGCTCCCAGCTGGAGTCAGCAGGAGAAGCCATTCCTCTACCTGTGAATTCTTGTCAGTTAGTTGCAGCCTGTCGGGTAGGAAGTGTATCTAGACCCCCATCCTGGGGAGTAAGTCTCAACCCGACAGAGGGTAGGAACAGTCTAGGATGACCATAAATGAATGGGATATTCAGCCCATCTCCTAGTCCACCATTTTTCAGGTAGTCCATGAATAATACATTTTGGCCCATTGTCCTGGAGGAGGACCCTGTGACTATCAAGAGTTGGGTGGCTCCAAGCCGCCCTGTCTATCTCAATAGCTGTCTTCACACAGAGCTAATATGTTTGCCATTTGGGGTGTTTTTCAAGACCTGGGATTTCCTGGCCCTGGCTTCTATTTGTTAGGGTCCTCTTGGACCCCGAAGCTGGCTCCTTTACTTGCAATGTGCACACTGGTCTTTTTCAAGGAGTTTCTTATCTCCCTTTGATTAGAGTCCCTCTTCTCTGCTTTCTGTAAATTCTTTTCCTGTTACCTTTCTTTTCCTTCACCTCTCTCTAGTCTCAGCAACTTACACTAGACCTTTTATCTTACACTAAACCTTTTATCTTCTCCACTCCTTTTCTCTAGATTTACACTAAAACTTCTCCACTCCTCTTCTCCACTCCTTTCTTCTAGACTTTCTCAGTAACTTACACTAAACCTTTTAATGACTTATCTTGCAGTCTCTCTAGCCTCCCTATTTAACCTCATGTGCCTTGGTCAAAATTAGTGGGGTCTCATGTTCTTACACAAGATCTATCAACGGGATCTGGCATGGGCCTTTGTGTGTCCCTTACCTTCTGTAACCTGCTGTTGACCATGGCCTGATCAATTGATGGGGTCACCATGTCTGAGGGAACATTCTTTTTTGGTGTCCTCTCTTGTTTTTTACTCCTGAAGACCAGAACCTACAAGGGTCTTGTGGAAGAAAGGCTTTTATGGGGGGAAGGGTATTCTACTAGATTTATCTAGGTGACTATATTGGGTACTAGATCTAGGTGTCTGAGGGATCCTGGCCTATCTATTGCTTTGATTACTAACTTACTTTTTACTATAAATTTGTATCTGTACCAAAATGGAGGCCTATTCTTTTGGCTATCTGACTCTGGACAGCCTGTAACTTTTTATAGTAGGCAACCTGCCTGACCTGTCTGACCTGTCTGCAGGCAGGTTTGTTGGTTCAGAGTTTCTAAGTTGGAGTCACATCACGTGACTTGTCTCAGAGCTACTTATTGACTTTTATCTTTTTTCAAAATCTCAGCACTATTCACTCATTATATTTTTAATAAAAAATATATAATTATAACTCTCAGGTGAATAATCTTGCTGGGGCTGTTTGTCCAGCTGCCCTGGCTCCATTGCCAGGTTTTTAATTACCTGGGCCCTATCTATCTTCATAGGTGGCAGGTGGAAAGCCACCGATTTGTTACAGCATCGACCCTAAGGTCCCCAGTACAGTCACACAAACCAAATTAGGTGGCCGCCAACTTGTGTGGCTGGGTGGTTCAAGGTAGCTGTGCTGGGGAGCCATGAGCTTTTGCCCACCAAGTGCAGGCTGGGCAAGGGCACCCTCCATGTGGTGTTACCTGGAGGATACCCTACATGTGGTAGGCAGGCTGTCCAAACACAAAACATGGTGGGTGCCCCCTTACTAAAGGATCTGCCTGCCTCTCTGCTCTGCAGTAGTACTCAGAACCAGGAGCTTCATCTCTTTCTCTGCCAGTGATCATGTTACCTATTTTTAACTCAAGATGTTTAACACAGTAGATTAACCGCTAACACAGAGATGATTTGCCAAGAATACACACAAAAAACAACACAGGTAGCTCACCCCTCTCACAGGCTGCACATAAATGGGATGATACAGACAGTTTTTACCCCTGCCACGGGTGCAGAGACCAAGTTACACAATAAGGGCATAGAAAGATAGCCAGAAATCCACCTGCCTCTGCCTCTCAAGTAAGACTCCAATAACCAGACAATGCGGTCAGTCTTCACAAATTCAGATTTAACAGGTTCAGAGACTTGGCCAGCCTATGCTGGACCAATCTAACAGATTTCTTATGTGCCAGAAATGACCAACCCAAAAATAGACACACTGCCATGAGAGCACAACAAGTGAGAGCACAATAACCGCTGACCTAGGCTGCGGTGGCCATTTCTGACCTTTCTTTCCTCTTTGCCCCATTGTTAACACACAAAAAGACTAACAAAAACCCATCTCAACTGCTAGTGCTAGCCAAGAGGGATTCCACATCCTCTCCAGCACCTAGATGAACCCAGTGCCAGTGGAGAGGGATTCCACATCCTCTCCGGCACCTAGATGAACCCCCAGATGTCTCTGGGGGGTGCAGCAGCTAGAGACCTCACAGCACGTCTGTTAATCACTCATTTATCTCCTCTTGAAACAGAAACGGTTTACTGCCTCTCACAAGACAGAAACAGCTGCCAGTCCAAACTGAAAGTGCACATTTCAGAAACCAAATAATTCAGATAGACGGGCACAAACAACTTAGAAACCAAACAACTTAGACAAACCTAGACAAAACGGCACATGAGAAATCAGACGATTTAGAGAACCAGGCACGTGAGAAACCAGACAATTTCACACAACAACCAGACAAACAGACAGAAAACTGCAGTGTTCCCTTACCTCCCAGTGGGTTCTTGGATTAGATAGATAGATAGATAGATAGATAGATAGAACACATAACATTGAGAAGAAATAGGGCTGATGTGCTGATACAGGTAGGGGTTGAATTAAAAGGAAGAAAATAATGGGTATACTTGATCAAAACCTATTATATGTATGTGTAAAATTTTTATCAATATAATAAAAAGTAATGTGTTGAAAAAAAGAATGATTTAAAGAAGAAAGAAACAATACAGCTGCAAAACTAAAATTTTAAAATAAAATGACTGGTAGGTCCAACAAAAAAGGAAAATTAAAAATTAAGTATTAATATTTTTATTATTATTATTTTAATTGGATATTTTATTTATTTACATGTCAAATGTTATCTCTCTTCCCAGTTTCCTCTCTGCAAATTCCCCATCCCATCCCCCTTACCCTGTTTCTATGAGAGTGCTCCCCCACCTACCCACCCACTCCCTCCTCACCACCCTAGCATTCCTCTATGCTGGGGTATCAAGCCTTCACAGGACCAAGGGCCTCCCCTCCCATTGATTCCAGATAAGGCTCCTTCAGCGCCTTCAGTTCTTCATCTAACTACTATTCCACTGGGGTCTCTGTGCTCACTCCAATGGTTGTTGGCTGTGAGCATCTGCACCTGTACTGGTCAGGATCTGGCAGAGGCTCTCAGGAGACAGCTTTATCAAGATCCTGTCATCAAGCGTTTCTTGGCATCAGCAACAGTGTCTGAGTTTGGTGTTTGCATGTCAATGCCTTTCAGTCACATAGGGCAACTCCCCACCAGCCCCTCCACAGGTAGAGGGCATGCCTCAGGACCTCAAGAAATCTACATACTAATGAGATACCTAAAGGCCAGAGGGTATAGCCAATTAAATATTCCTTCCCAGAACCTCCTCCCTCCTCTCTCCCTATTTAATTCAGGTCTGCCCTGAGTTTCAGGGGAGTGCAGCCAGATTCATCTACTTTTCACCATGACAATAAACCCTTTAATACCATAGACTTCCTCACATCTTTGGGGCCCCATTGTGGGAAACCATGGAGAAGGCCTTTGAGTACAGAGCTGCTGTCAGACCTTAACCCACCACAAAACTGTATATAAGGGTCCTATTCAAGAGAAGTAAATGTATGTGACAATCATCCCATTTTCCGAGAGTTTCTGTCACAAGAGCTGTAACACTTGGGAAGAGATCTGCTCTCCTGAAGCATCTTCAGGACCCTCTCCTCCTTGACAGCTAGCTGGCACCTCACTGGCCCATCCTGGACTGGCTCAGCTCAGTGCAGAGAGACAGGTGCAATACCTGGGAGTGCCTGGGTGGCAATAGCAGAGACACCACAGAGGCAGCAGCAGAGGTAATCTCCTCTCCCTGCTTGCACTCTTTTCTCTTGGCCCAGACCCTCTGCACCAGGCTGGGCTGGAGATCATCATGGGATACCCTTCAGAACAGGGACCCACACTGTATTTCCTTTTGATGGGAGCAAGTCTGGGTTAAAATTTTCGAGATTTATGGGTGGCTTTATCCCTCAATGAAGGGGCCATGCCTAACCTCTGAATATGGTCTTGACAGGTTCTCCCTCTCCTATGTGAGATATTGCAGGTAATGTCATTTCCAAGGATTACTGGAAGGTTCTTCCTATCCTGGCATCTGGGACTTTCAGGTTGCTGCCTCCAGTTCCTCATTCCCCATTGCAAACACCTCTGTTCAATTTCCTGACCCTCTGTACATCTTCTCCATCTGCTCCCATACCTGATTCTTCCTCTCTTTTTCCATTCCCCCTCTTCTTTTCTTCACAAGTTCCTCCCACTCTCTATTTTCCTTGATTATTTTGTTCCCTCCTCTAAATAGGACTGAAACATCCGTCTTTGGTCTTTCTTCCACTTGAACTTCATGTGGTCTATGAGTTGTTTTTGATAACTTTTGGTTGATATTAGAATGGCTACTCCAGCTTGTTTCTTGGGACCATTTGCCTGCAAAATTGTTTTCCAGACTTTTACTCTGAGGTAATGTCTGTCTTTGTCACTGAGGTGTGTTTCCTGTTTGCAGTAAAATGCTAGGTCCTGTTTCTATATCCAGTCTGTTAGTTTTATCTTTTTATTAGAGAACGGAGTCCATTGGCATCATCAGAACCCAGTCTCCATCAGAACCCAGTCTCCCACCACAGCAAACCCTAGATACCACAACCCTCAGGAAAAGCAAGACTCTTATTTAAAATCACACCTTGTAATGATGATAGACGACATTAAGAAAGACATAAATAATTTCCTTAAAGAAATACAGGAGAACACAGGTAAACAAGTAGAAGTCCTTAAAGAGGAAACACAAAATTCCCTTTAAAAATTATAGAAAAACACAATAAAACAGGTGAAGGAATTTAACAGATCCATCCAGGACCTAAAAATGGAAATAGAAACAATAGAGAAATCACTAAGGGAGACAATCCTGGAGATAGAAAGCTTAGGAAAGAAATCAGGAGTCATAGAAGCAAGCATCACCAACAGAATTGAAGAGATGGAATGTAGGACCATGAAAGGACAGCATAGTTTTTGGTTGAGCATCAGCTAGAGATGGCTGGAGTCCCCACGGTTTTTTCTGCAAGGGACAGCGTACATTTCTTTTTGCTCCCAGATTCTAGGTACCTGACACAAGGGCAAAGACCTCCATCAATTTGTGACATTCAGTCACATAGGACAATAACCCTACTAGCCCCTCCACAGGTAGAGGGTGTGACTACAGGCCACAGAGCCACAAGAAAGATCTCCATATTAATAAGATACCTAAAGGCCTGAGGGCATAACCAATTAAAGATTCTTTCCCAGACCCTCCTCCTTGCAAAAGGTATTTAACCTCAGGCCCGCGTTGAGAATACTAGGGTAATGCTTCATCCATTTTCTGCCAGGACAATAAATATCTAAGACCATAGCCTATTTCTCTTCTTTGGAACCCACCATGTAGAATGTTGGAGAAGGTTTTCAATTACCTAGCTACTGCCTAATCTCCTGAAGATGACCTCTCTATGCTTCCAGCCTTTGAGGCCACCAACTTAAGCAAGCGAGCTGAGCTAGCCGTGACCCAGCCAAGTGAGTCACTGTGACCAAGAGCCTCATCCCTGTGGGACACAGCCAGAGCTTCTCCCCATCCCCTCTTCCACTGAAGAGTGATCTAGCCCTTATGCTTCAGTCTCAGACCTTCCACAGCATCTCAGTGGTGCCTGAGAACCCAAGGGCCTAAAAACTAAAGTAAAACTAAAGTCCAACTTTTGGCCCAGGGATCTCCAACTCACGAGCACTTCCCCTGCCGGATCTCAGACTGTGTTTTGATGATCCCACACCGAACTGAGTCCTGTGGCTTCTCACTGCCCAATGTCTTCCCAGCACTGGTGTGAAGTAAATACAGTCAAATTCCCTCTGCCTTAATGAACAGTGGCCCTAGCCCTTTAGAGGACGCAAACATGGCACCCATATTTCAACCCACAAGCCCCACACTCATGCACACAACAGTCCCACAATAGAAGAGAGAATCTCAGGTGCAGAAGATAAAATAGAAAACATTGACACAACAGTCAAAGAAAATGGAAAACACAAAAAGTTGTTAACTCAAAATATCCAGGAAATCCAGGACACAATTAGAAGACCAAACCTAAGAATAATAGGTATAGATGAGAGTGAAGATTTCAAACTTAAAGGGGCAGTACACATCTTCAATACAGAAAAAAAAAATTCCTAACCTAAAAAAAGAGATGCCCATAAACATACAGAAAGCCTATAGAACTCTGAATAGATTGGATCAGAAAAGAAATTCCTCCGGGCACATAATAGTTGAAACACCAAATGCACAAAACAAAGAAAGAATATTAAAAGCAGTAAGGGAAAAAGGTCAAGTAACATAAAGGTACACTTATCAGAATTACACCAGGCTTCTCACCAGAGACTATGAAAGCTAGTAGATCCTGGGCAGATGTCATATGAACCCTAAGAGAACACAAATACCAGCGCAGTCAACTATACCCAGCAAAACTCTCAATTACTGTAGATGGAGAAACCAAGGTATTCCATGACAAAACCAAATTTACACAATATCTTTCTATAAATCCAGCCCTACAAAGGATGATAGACTGAAAATTACAACACAAGAAGGGAAACTATACCCTAGAAAAAGCAAGAAAGTAATCTTTCAACAAACCCCAAAGAAGATAGCTACACAAATATAATTCCACCTCTAACAACAAAAATAACAGGAGGCAACAATCACTTTTCCTTAATATTTTTATTATTATTATGAGTCAATGGTTAGACTATGCTTACCACAGGGAGAAAGTCTGAGAACACAAATTTTATTTAATCTGAATTTCCATAGATAAATTTAAAGAATTTCCTAGTTTTCTAAAAACTGTAGCAGAGACAGACAACAAATCATCTCTAAGTTTAGGAATGAAAGACTCAATTACATCTTATGTAGAACTTGGTAGTAATTAGTAAAAATATTCCACGTGTCAGGTGACTTCACCTCTCCCATGTGTCCCAATGTCCCAAGTGTCAGGTGTTGACTTAATCCTAAGCAGCTTTAAAAGTCCCACTAGAATGAGGACCAGTAACACAAATGACCTTTACTTTGTCTTATTTTTTGAGTATGATTTGAAATTATGTTAAGCAGAGAGTTGTGTGACTGGCTCTGTCCTGAATTAAATAAAATGTGACTTTGTGCAGTAAACTTTTCTAACACAACACATGACATCAAGGTTAATTCAGAAAACAAAAATGATGTAGAAAAAAAAAAAACATCTATAACAAATTTTAGTGATCCGATGACAGATTTATTATTGCTGAAATTTGTTCATTTAACTTGAAGAAGGAAAAATTAATCAAGTGCAGTGTTCCCTCATGCATTTTATAAAATCATTGCTTTGAAAATAAGGTCTAATTTTAAATTTAGTTGAGCTTTTTTTTTTTTCAGGGTCTAAAAATAATTTTTATTGAAATTGAACAAATAACACAAAAGTCTTCCTATGCTGGGGATTACTCCCCAAGCCATTTCCCACACTCTAGAAGCACAGAGCTTCCACAAATAAGTATTTTTTCAAAGCCATCTCTGTATAGAAATCAGACTCTGACCCAACATTATCATAGTCTAGACTATTTACAGGCCTTCACATTTTAATTATGCCTTTTATGTATTTTCTCCTCCTTTCTAGCCTTACCAAGGAGCTCCAGTACTTTTCCCTTAACAGACCCTGAAGGGGTAAAGATACTGTAGGAGAAGGGGGGATGGGCTCCTCATAGCTACTGGTACCAGCCCCAGCTGTTTCATACCACTGGTCGGTGGACGACACTCCCCTACAACTGGGGATTTGTGGGACTGGTGCAAAGACAGGGAGACGGAATATGTGATTTGGGGCAAGTCCCCACAGGTACAGGCATCCATAGCCTGTCATGAACCTGGCCTGTACCCTCTCAACTTGAGGGCAACTGGTTGAAATCAAGAGAGATCAGTCCAGCCCTGGGTGAAAGGAGAAGCCTCCCACACTGGTCCTCATTCTTATTTAACATCCAGCAAAGTGTCCAGCTTAGAGTGGGAGCGCGCGGCAGGTAGGCAGGAAGGATGAGGCTGGTACAGATCTCCAGGCTGTCAGATACAGGAGGAATCGAGGTAGCAAACCGCTGAAATTCTCTGACTAGGGGTAAAGGGAGTGAGGGAAAGGAAGTTCCCACTTGGGTAGAGCCCCTACAGCCCAGGGGCCGGAAGAAGGCAGACTCTGCTTGTAAAGTGCTCTAGCTTCTATAAGGGCTGTAGGGCCCTAGGCAAGCTTGGAAGAAAGCAGGTCAGGCAAGTAACTAGGAACCAGGCATTCCTGACCAGCGTGTGTCCTGCCATGCTTCTTGCTGAAGTGGCTGGGGGAGACAGGCTCCTCACCAGCCACCAACCACTTATGTTCAGACTTAATCCAATACCAGTTATCACTGAAGGTTCTGGGCCAACGGAGTTTAGTTTATTCAGAGTTGCGGCACAAGCCTGGACTCCTGAATGAAAGCTATACCTTGATCCTGGGAGTTTCTTGCTGGGGCAGTGGGTGCTTGTGTATGCCATGCCACAGGCTCAAACTTCGTAGAGAATCACAAGGATTCGGGGAGGATCCAGTTTCATGATGCCCCGCCTCAGCTTGGCTCGCTTCTGCCCATTCTTGGTGATGATTGTCTCCTCATAGAATTCGTGAGCCAGATTCCCATCTTCATCATAGAACATGGATACGAAGGGAGGAGACTGCACCAAAGACTGCTCAGCGCCTGCCGCCTCTGGGGCCCGCTGCCTTCTCCACCCCTCGTACTAGAGGCAAAGGGCCAGGCTTCCGCTCTGCTCTCACAGCATGGGCAGGCGCGACCATGCCCAGCCCCAGCTTCCACTCCCAGGTGCCACCGGCGCCGCCTTCCGCAGGCTCTTAGTTGAACTTTTAAAGATAGAAAAAACATAGCAAAAACAACTGCATTATTACTACCATCATCATTATATTATTATTACTATTATTATTATTATTAATAATTGTGATTTTGAATTTTTATGAATATGTATACTTATAATTAAATAGTCAAAGTACTGAGAGATTTTCTCAATATATTTTAGTAGTTTGATCATAATGGTTGCAATATTTACAGCTTTTGTGTTTTTCGTACATTTGCTTTCAATTTTTCCATGAAATTGTTATGGCTATTTATAAGAGAAATTTATTCTCCAAAACAATATGTGAGTCTAAACAGTAAGTCATTATAGACTTTAAAAAAAACCTGTAGAAACAGCTATTAAGAATTTTATAAGGCCTTCTGCCTGTATTTTTCTTATTCATAAAAGTATGATAAAGCTACCGGTTAAGCTGTAAATTATCTTACATAAATTGAATTTACTAAAATAATATCTCAATACTATATCTGTTCGCATTTATTAGTATAATGTAATTTACCTGGACATGTTCATTTAAATATAATAAAATTCTTTTCATAATTTAAAAATTCTTACTCATGTTTAGATGTGTTTATGATATCGTGTGAGTGTGTGCTGTAAGCCCACAGAGACTAGAAGAGGATGTCAGATGCTTGGTACTTACTGGAGAATTACAGGGACATCGCGCCACATGGCATGGATGCTGCTGACTGACCTTGGGGTGATATTATTGTGAATTCATGAAGTTTGTTTTTCAGTTTCCATTATTTTTGTGTTTGTTTAGGGCAGAGGAAGTGCAGAGTTTCACCTTGTGACTTGGGCTTACTCGGAACTACTCACTGTATTGAGCAGGTAAGTATCCATCTCACAAAGACATGCCTGCTTCTGCTTCACAAGGGTTGTGATTAAAGATGTGTGCCTTCCTATCTGGCTACCACAGGTGCTTTACTTATGCATAAATTGTACTTTATATGCACGCTATAATTTAATGCATCAGTATAAATTTACTCCAAACAACTGTTTAGTTGAATAGTTTTCCCATTCAGTTTTATGTTGTAAAACTCAAGTGAAAGAAACATGAAATCAAATTTTACTTTTGAACTTTTATATTGTTCAATGAGTTCTAATACACATTTTATATTACAATTCCTAAATGACTTCACCATGCACTATATCTTTATATTAGTATTATTTCTATTATTATTATTATTTTGGTTTTTCGAGACAGGGTTTCTTTGTGTAGCCCTGGCTGTCCTGGAACTCACTCTGTAGACCAGGCTGGCCTTGAACTCAGAAATCCACCTGCCTCTGCCTTCCAAGTGCTGGGATTAAAGGCGTGTGCCACCACCTCCACCCGGCTATTATCATTATTATTAACTCAGTACTTTCACTTTGGTTTTGGGGCTTTTTTTTTTTTTTTTTTTTTTTTTTTTGCTTTCTGAGACAGGTTTTTGAATGTAGCCCTGGATGTCCTTGAACCTATAGCCTTTAAATTGAAGGTGGCCTCAAAATCAGAGATCTGCCTGTCACTGTCTCCTGAGGTCTGAAATTAGAGGCAGGTATTACTACTTCCTGTCCCAGTGATTTCTTATAAACATATAAGTACATTTGTTCATAAATATATGGGAAATGATTTTAAAAGATGCTGTGGTCCAGGCTTGATATGAGTTGAGTGTCATAAAGGTATACCTGGTAGACAAATAAACACATCAACTGAGGAAGCTGACAAGCTTGATCATGCCATGAGTGCTTTCTGAACTCGGGAGTCAGGATTTCCATATAGTCTTGACTTAGCCTCAGTCTTTTATTGAATTTATATAAGGATATAGGGTTCCAAAATTCATAGAGGGTAGGTAAATGCTTCTCTATTTTCCTGTGCCAGCATTTTCTTATGATACAATTTAGATTTAGAGCAGAAAAAAGGGAACTATAAAATCTCAAACATAAAAGTTTTATAGCAAGCAAAATTTTTCTTTCTCTCCCAACCACAAATCTCTGGTGAGGTCAGGGGCAGCCGTATTGTGGCTACAAAGTCAATATCTTTCAGACATGTGTGACACAGTATGGTTTCATAAACGGGCAAACATGAGGTCTTACTGTTAAGGTCTTACTGCTAACATTGCAGTCTTCAGGACCTCATCTGTGTGTCTACAAAAACATCCTCACTTGACCTGTATGGAGAATTTCTAGGGAGCTACCATCATTGTCCCTGAACCCAAGGAACTTGTTGCTGACTTTCTGGGAAATATCTGTATTTTATTTCATTCTCAGTTTTGTGACAAAAATGTCCCATTTTTTATTATACAGAATTGAGACTAAGTCTGGGGGAACAGCTGCAGAATTAGTAATCTCTGCCCAAGGCTCTAGGTTACTTTCATTTCCACATCCAGCGAGTGGCTGTAACATACATTTCTCTTGAATTAATGAATAGCTTTCACTTTAATATTATCAATAACATCTAGTTCTTGGCTATCAAGCAGACTCCTAGTAGGTCTTACCAGATCGTCAAATACCAGTTTAATCAAGGAAGGAGGAAAGAGAAATAACAATACATAAATAAAAAGAATATAAGTACTAAGAATATTTGCAGAAATGACATCATGCAGTGCTTGCTACAAAGAAGCAGTCCTTGGGGCCTCTCAGTACTCATACTGGGGCCCACAAAAGGCCATTGCCTTGTGCTCTGAAACACAGTACCCCTAGCACGTTTTTTTTTCCTTGTCATCAGGAGCTCCAGGCATCTCAAGCCTAATGTGGGGTGTCTCCAACAAAAAGACATAATAATAATAATAATAATAATAATAATAATAATAATAATAATAATAATAATAATAGAGTCAACCAGAAAAACAAGCTTTAGAGCATCTGAGACTAGATTAGTGAACACCAAAGACTCAAACAGATAATAGTGTTATTCATCTAAATATCTGTGGAATTACATATTGATTTGTGATACAAATGCTTTCAGTTTAAAGCCATTCATGGCCATTTTTAAAAATTGTTCAATATGTTTTATTACCCTTTAAATTCATTTTGGGATGTGAGATATTTTCCTAAGATTAGAAATATAAAAAATTTTGCTTTTCTGATCACTTGGAATGCAAGAGGAAAAATAATCTTATATGTACAATTATTCTAGAAAAAAGCATGCACTGTATAGCCATTCATTGCCTTCTTGCTAGTCTAATTATTGCTGTAGATTTATGTTGTTGTATAAAGAAGAGCTAGATTGCTTATCTCCAATCTCAGAAATATAAATCAAATTAAATTATTTTCCTTCAAAATGTTAAATTTGCTATTTTATCTCAAATATTAATGTTATAATATGACTATGTCATGATTATTTACTTGGAAGATAACATGTATATTTAGTTTTTGAGCAACAAAATCAAGTACTTTATCATTTAGGTTATATCATTGACCAGTGGTAATAATTACTTCATTTAATTCGTCTTTCTAAGCTTATATAAGGTAAATTACTCCTCTGCTTTAAAAAAAAATGGATAGTTACATGGAGACACAGTATTGTATAAAGTAAAGAAGAACAATTAGTAACAATAGGAGGGCAAACTTAATCTAAGATAATGGCACTATTTGAATATCAGCAGGAACACAGTTAGAAAAGGTGGTTAATAGATATGCAAATGTACCAGAACAGAGACTGAGAGGATGAAAAGAGAGCATAAAAACACTTTTAACTTCAGCAGACATAAACATGGTGTAATTGAGATAGTTGTACACAGTGGTCTATTACAAAAAGTCCAATATTTAAAATTTGATTACAAATGTATCTATTCTATGTATGAATAATTCATACACTAAAACTTTCAATTCATGTTGCTTAATATATTTATAAAGAGAAGAGTAGAGATGCCAGCCATGTACTAATATGCCCTGAGGCCAACTTAAAAGAATTTCATACCTGAGAATTATTTTACCGAGATTCTCATTCCCCTGATAACTAAAAAAAACTGGTTTATAAATTCAAAGCATCATTTTAAAATATATTGTTATTTTGTAATTTTTAATAATAGAATATATGTATCATTTAAAATGCATTCTGTATTTTATATGTTAGTATTTTAATGGATTATTTCAAATCCACATGGGTAGCACTATTTGGACTTAGTGAGCTAAGTAAATAATTAAAAAGAAATGAGTTTTTGAGTGAGTTATAATGGGAAAGACTATGGGGACGTTGGAGGAGAAGAATAATGTGGTTAAGTATATCTTTTTCTGGCTAGTTCTTTTTCAAATTGAAACAAGCTAGAGTCATTTGGAAAGATAGACCCACAAATCAGAGAGTGCCTCCACCAGATTAACCCGGAGGTAAGTCTGCAAGTTTGTCGCCATTTTCTTGATTAATGATTATCTGGAAGGGCCAACTGTGTGCAATGCCACACTTAACCTGGTAGTCTTACCTTCTCTTTAGTCCTTCTTCCTTTGCTTTAGCAATTGAGGTGTCAATGTTCTTTTGTGGATTATACCCAAATGTTACTTACTTACAGATGTTTGAGCAAAATTTAATTCTGCATTCAAAACTGTTCATTACCAAGAGATGTTTCTCTGCTTGAGTATGAGAGTAGCCTTTGAGTATACACAAACATATTTAAAAAAAAACAGTTTGGGATTATGTCAATATAGCTACACAATAGCTGTAAGTTCTACTTATGACATGAGAAATTTCCTACTTTTTAACTAGAGAATACTAGACATGAAAATTATTCTTTGGTAGTATTATAAACCAAATCAAGAAACCATTAGGTTATTGTCATACCAACTGTTTCCATTTTCCAATATTTGACACATTATATAAATATATATACATATATATATATATATATATACACACATACATGTATATATATATATATGTATATATATAATTTCTGTTTTCTTTTTTATTGGATATTTTCTTTATTCACATTTCAAATGTTATCCTCTCACCTGGTCCCTCCCCCAAACACCCTTATTCTATCTTACTTCCTGGCTTTTATGAGAGTGTTCCCCCACCCACCCACCTACTCCTGCCTCCACACCCACCCACCTACTCCTGCCTCCACACCCACCTACTCCTGCTTCCCAACCCTTGAATTCTCTTGCACTGGGGCATTGAGCCTTCACAGAAAGAAGGGCCTCTCCTTCAACTGATGCCTGACAAGGGCATCATCTGCTACATATGTGGATGGAGCTGTGGGTTCATCCATGTGACTCTTTGGTTGGGTGTTTAGTCACTGGAAGCTCTCGGGGGTGGGGGGTCTAGTTGGTTGATATTATTGCTCTTCCTAGGGGTTGCAAACCCCTTAAGCTCCTTCAGTTCTTTTTCTAACTTCTCTATTGGAAACCCCATTGGGGACAATGGTTGGCTGCAAGCATTCTCTCAGTATCTGTCAGGCTCTGGCAGAGTCTCTCAAGAGACAGCTATATTAAATTCCTGTTAGCATGCACTTCTTGGCATCCACAATAGTGTCTGGGTTTGGTGTCTGTATATGGGATGGATGCCCAGGTGGGGCAGACTTTGGATGGCCTTTCCTTCAGTCTCTGCTCCAAATTTTGTCTAAGTATTTGATCCCATGAGTATTTTGTTCCCCTTTCTAAGAAGAACTGAAGCACCCACACATTGGTCTTCATTCTTTTTGAGATTCATTGTAGATGAATTCATTGAGATGAATTGTACCTTGGGTTGTATTTGACACATCTTGTTTGAGATGTTTGCACTGTAACTCATAAGTTATCATTTGGTTGAAACCTTTGATGCATTATGTTCCAGAAAACTACATAGCACATTTAATACTACGGGAGATTACCAAAAGAATTAAACCTACCAGCCAATTTCAAGAATGGTTTCACTATACTTCCCAATGTGAGTAGTATCCTCAGAAAGAAGTCATGCCAACTAGCTATTGTGGGCAACAATTTGTGTTGTACAGATGGATTCAGCAACTTACCTGACTTAGAAATAACTCATGAGGAAGCATCACAT